>NW_005178225.1:0-4583 GCF_000341285.1 Galdieria sulphuraria
ACCCGTTTACACATACCCTTAAAATGGTAGTTTGAGATGTGTTAGTTGTGCAATTATCCCTTCACTGGATAGAGAGCTCTGAATCATGAATGCGATGCTTGCTATCATGGCAAGCCTTCCGTTTTTCAGTTCCGATAAAAGATATCTGTCATGAGCCTGTTTGTCCTTCGCAAGTCCCAAAGGGTCGAAGCCGAAATAGCCTGGCTCTCTATTCCCTTGAAGAGTTTCCTTTATGGCAGCTATGTCTATCATCTCTAAAATAGCAACGAGAAGAAATATTTGTATCCATCCTGAGATAGGAACTTGTCCTATCGCTTGCATTGGATGAGGATTAGAAAACAAATCTCCGGGTAAATGAATAAATTCTACATTTGGTCTTAGAGAAATAGAGACGCAGCAATAAAACTAGTTCTTCACCTTGAACAATGAAGCCTACAACAGCTAGCATGGCTATCCTGCAGTGCTTCAGCTCTGACTCTCGAAGATATCGAAGATCAATGATAGTTGAAAATCCTAATGGATCAAAGCTTTGCAAAACTGTCATAAAGTTGGATAACACAGTGTGTAAGAATGCCTACCCAACGTCCCCAACCATAGTACCATCCAAGGAAGGAGGAGCCTTCAAGAAAGGTATTGCCTGACTTTGCCTTCTACTAGTGCTAGAACTACTGGCCACTACTGGAGAGATTTTGAAAACAAATCTCTTTCGTATCAAACGTGAGATACAAGATAGGCGCTGTTGAAAACTCGAAAGCTTTAAGGGCAAAGTATTGATGTTCAACGAAAAAGCAGACGTAATCAGCATGGCTATCTCAATGTGGTACTGAGCGAGATTCCCAACCTTCGATGAAAGGATGGTGCAAAATTCTACTTGCGAGTTGAGAACGTAACCAAAGGCGGGAAAGTGAAGTAAAGAGATTTAACAGCTTTTGAACAATTTGAAGTTCTATAATAAACTTGGTTCTTTTCGAGCTGTGGCATACGAGATAAACATAGTTTTTGGAAGACTCTTGCGCTGAATTAGTCTTAAGTGAAACTCACCTTCTGCCCTTTGCGAGGTTTACTTAGCATCTTGCTGATTGTTATCACAATGCAATGAAATATTCTTTTAAGGAGTATGTCTCAACTGGTTCAGGTTGGCGAGCCCTTTTTCGTTGCCAGTTCACAGTGTCTCCGACCTAAACGAATTTTTCTAGACGAAAGGCTATCGTCGCCTATTCTTGCTTGGATCTTCCAAGTGCTTGGAAGGAACAGCCACAAATAAAGAATTCTTTGCAAAAAAAATCATGTTGAAGACTTTGACAATGATATTAGTCTAGGTTGATTTCAAGTGAGAAATTAACTCGAAAGAACAGCTACAAGATTCAGATTATATGTTTGAAAGGCTTGAGCAGAAAATTTCTCGTTTGGTTGTATCTGACAAGGTAACAAAAATTATAGACTCGAACTGAAGTGGTTTTACAAAAGGAACTATAGGTTCATAGAGATAGCCAGCAAAAATTTCAAAAGTATGAGTAAGCCTGATTTTGTTGAAAGTTATATTCGACAGCTTTGGTATGGCTTTAATGTGTTTCAATATTCTCCGCAAAATTTATTTACTGTCTGCTGAGTTTTAAGCAGTAGCAGAACACACTCATAAGAGGGTGAAACCAGCACTGTATATTTGCGCTATTCTCCTATTATGAAATGGTGAAGCACCGTGGCGCAGCGGTTAGCGTGCTGGGCCCATAACCCAGCGGTCCCTGGATCGAAACCAGGCGGTGCTAAATTTTTTTCAGATGCAAGTCTCTTGGTACCGCTCATATTTTTTTTGCAATTTGAGCTTGTCTTTTCAATGGTAGAATTGCTACAACGTACGAGTCCACGTCTTTTTGAGCTACTTGGTTTACCATTTTGAAACTTTTTCACTTATACCACTAAGAGGTTCTATCTCATTTCACCACAAATAGAGTGATTGTAGTTTTCGGGTAAGATCTGTTAGAGAACATAGTAGATGGAGACAAGAAACACAATCGGGGCAGTCGTAATTTTCTTTGTTTTATTTGACAAAGTGAAATAAGTCCAGATAACTACGATAGTTGTTCTCACATCGAAAGGCTGCTATACGGAGCCAAAATCAAATTTTCATCAAGTTGGTTCTGCGGGCAGATTGCTCAAGAATTTTTTTACGTTTTATGGAGTCAATATAGTAGATGCCGCCAAGAAGACGGAAAGCTGCAACCAGCGCACAAAGAAAAACAAGCAAAGCGAATTCCAGAGAAAATCGTCAGCTAGCAAAGGAGAACGACTCCAACTCTCGAGGTCAACTTTCTCGAGAACTCAGCTCAACACGAAGAACCTTTGAAGAAATGAAGGAAGTAGAGACTATGGAAACTTTTGACCATATTCCTGCGCCACCACTGAAACGAAAGAATAAGAGTAGCAGTCAAGAAAAAGTTGAGAACGACCATGTCGTAGAAGTCGACAAACAGAAAGAGAGCGAACTTGAAAGGAGAAAGCGAGCCGTAGAAAGTATTTTACGAGATACTGCTCCCATAAACTTTTCGTCAGCCACTTTTTTAGCTGCAAGAGTCACTGAAAAGCTTGTTCGGAGAATTTATTTGGAAGGTTTATTAAAGTTTCGTTTTGGGCAGGAAAAAGTTGCTGATGAGTTAAAGAGGCATATTTTTGACGTTTCATTTGATAAAGGAACTTTAAGTAACCAGACGAATCCTAAATTTTCTTTGGAGCAAACAGGAAAGCAACTGAGCCAGAGTTTTGTTCGCAACAGTACGTCCAGTTACAACAACACTAGAAATCTTTCTTGCTCTCATTGTGGCTCGCTTGTTGCCTCGTCGCGATATGCGGCTCATTTAGAAAAGTGTTTAGGCAAAGGAGGCCGCTTGAGTAGCAGAGCTGCCTCGTTACGTTTGCGTAACGCTGCTTCTGATTTTGATCAAAACATGACCGAGGATAATCTATAACTTCGTAGATTTGCTTCTATCTCATGATTAAAAACAAGAGTCAGATGGTAGGAACTATTCAATGAATTACATTTAATCATGAGTTGACACTCGTCAGAAAGTTTGCATGAATATTACGACTCCGAAACAAAATTTTTACTCGGAATAACTGGGAGAAGATAAATTACTTTGATAATATACAAGGAACGTGATGAATTGAGGGAATCCAAGCGTCACAGAAGTCCTTCGCATCCACAGAGGAGTTACCAACAGCGACAACATGCCATCCCATGTTCTTCGCAGCTTGAAGGTTTACAACAGAGTCATCAAATAGGAGAGCCTTCGACGGGTTATCGACGTTTGCAATTTTAAGCGCGGTCAAAAACGAGTTTGGGTCAGGTTTATTTTTAAAACCAACGGCGACTACGTCAATTATTTTTTCGAATGTCTCCTCCGGAATATCCAAAGCTTGAAGACACTTCTGTGCATGAATCTTGTCAGCGTTTGTGAAAACAAACTTTCTGAAAGGTAACGAATGCAAAATATTTCGAAGTGAAGAGTCTTTTTTTATCAGAGATTCATAGTCAAGAGACCAATGTATATCTATTAAAGATTTCAGTGCATCACAAACAAAGGGAAACGCAACACCTTACAGGACCAATATTCATAAGGGTCGATAGCATACAACTCTTGTAAACCTCTTAAGGTGGTTCCGTATTCCACAAAAAGCGAGTGTTGCAAGTCAAGAACCTTGTCATCTGGAATCTGGAGTTTTTCCTTCATATATAGTTGAATATTTTTCCTGACCTGTTCCGAAACCTTGCAAGAAGAAGGATACAAAGTATCGTCGCAATCAAAGAACAGGGCCTCAACGCCTTGTAGTTTGAGCTGTTTACGGAGTGTTAGAGAATCTTTGTTCGCTGACGAAACCGCACAACTGTTATCTAGGCCAAAGTCGACAGTCTCCACAGAATCCGTTTGACAAACGCCAGTTCCTGTACCCATATTAAACGCGAAAGTATACTATAAAGATAGAAACGCGATGGTACGTTCTTACGTAAAAAACGATACCAAGTTTTGCGTGGGGAGAGAATTTCAAGTTGCCAAAACTTGAACGATTAATTTTCGAGACAGGTCAATCGGAATTGCTTCGCATTCAGTGATGAACCATTTTCGAATAGCCATGAACTTGAAATAATTTCTTGTAATTACCATTTCAGGTCTGGGGAACAAGTATCGACAAAGTCATTCCTAATCGCAGAAGTTCTACAGAGGAGAAGGAAGAGTTTCTGAATCCAAGATTCCCCACCCAAACTATCGGACAACAAAGTGTCGACGTGTCTTTGACGTGGCTCATTTAATCAATCAACGTTGGTGATGCAGAATATTCTTTGGGAATTTGAAAGTTTTTGACTTTTGACCTATTCTAATTCTGTTTTCCAATTTGTCAAGAATCCATGTCAAAAAGGAGGCTAGTAAGTCCACCGAGTGACTTCCATGATCCCTCGACATATTCCAATCCAAACATATACTTCACTCGTCATCTCTCCCTCGAGTTAGATATCAATCCCTTTCAAAAAGTTATCAAAGGCATCGCGACAATAGAAGTAGAAATTCTTCAAGTAGAACAGGATCCTTATC
>NW_005178224.1:0-4564 GCF_000341285.1 Galdieria sulphuraria
CTTTCACAAAGAATAACAAGTTCACAATTATCAGGTACTTTGAAAGAATCATTTCCAATAAACATTCCACTGGAGTAACAACGACTCTGATTACCCAACTCATTAGAAACATTCAATGATAACTTTGTACTAACGATAATAAGCATACAATGATGATAATCCATTGCACTGGATAAGACTTGATCATATAAAGGATCTAAAAATTTCTTGGCTTCATCTATAATATCTGACCAGCCAATTCCTTCCGACTTCCAACGTCCTTTACAAGCAACTCCAACAGTAAGAACTTTGGGTTCCACAGGAGATTGTAATTGGAATATAATATCAGGACTATGAGAAGTAGCGTCCAAAGGAATGTAAATAGTCTCTAAATAAAGTGTCTCTCGAATAATCTTATTCCATTCAGTATTGGCAAAAGTTCTTCGACTCTTGTTCGATTCACTTCTTGTTTCTCTAGAACTAACAACAGACTTGATATAGTGAATAGGTGATATTGTACTGATTGGAAGTTTCATTTGTTTCCATATCGGAGACAATCGACACAACAATTCCCTCAACTCATTTCGATTCTTTGAAGACAACATCAAAACTAGTCGTAAAGCAACAATTCCTTCAAATACACGACACTTTGAATAGAAGAAACAATCTACTGGTTCTAAATCAAGTGATTCGAGAAGTATCTTTTCCAAAGAAGATATGGAAGGGTCGTTCTTGAAGATTACAACAAATACTTTCGGAATTAGGACTTGGAAAGTATTCTCGTCAATAGGATATCGATATAGTCCCATCTCAGTTACGACATCATATAAAAAGGACTCCGAGGTCAATATGTCATCTACTTTAAACAGTATACGATAAAGAGCCATCATCAAAAGTAAATCAAAAACACTTTTTCTATCTTCGTCCAAATTCAATATTCGTTCCACAAATGGTTCAGCACAAATTATTCGGAAATTATCGTCGTTCATACAAGTCAAACATTCTTCTTTCGATATGAAAGGCTGGTTTCTTGCTATTATATAATTCAAAAGCATATTCACTGCACGAGTCAACAAACCAGGAACTCCACCTGTACATTCCAATAACGAATCTGCCAATTCATTTACTGAAAATGAAGAACTACATAAGACATTACAAACTGGAACTTGAGTAGGTGTCTTTAGAAGACTCTCTTCAAGGAATTCAACGATACTGGAAACGTCTAAAGGTGATAAAGAAATAAAATGTAGAATGACTTTTGATAGCCCAAAAGCTACAGAACTCTTAATACTTAAACCCTTTCTTTTTCCAACAACAATAAAAAACAAGTCGGTTCTTTACACAAACTCCGAATAATACCGAAAAAGTCGTTGTATGGTCGAACTCTACCGTCATGAGTTCTCTTGAAATGAAATTCGTCGAGACTTTCGTCTAGAACACCAACTTCATCAAATGCTACCAAAAGATATTGATCGGAAGGAGTGTCCAAAGTCTTCCGTAGCTCCGGAACTAGAAACTTTGGATAGGGAGGAATGTGTCTGTAGGTTTCATCAGGCTTCATAAATGGTAGACCCATCTGATCCTAAGCCGATTGGTACAATAAAAAGCACAAGGCCCACTTCAGGTTTCATTTTTCCTCGATGGGTCGATTAGGCTCCAACTTCCTTAGATCAACATAAAGCAACGAAGAGTTTCTGAGCTTCTCCAAAAACCCGTTCGATTGGTCTTCTCAGACTCACCAACGTGATATAGACCTATAAGTGCACTTTCACCCGTGTTATTCAACAGTTTCAAGGAACTTTGTACAAAACTTGTCTTTCTTCCGAAGAGGTGAGGGCCAAAAGGTATGACTGGTTTGAAAGGGCAACCAAGTTTACGAAGTTGTATAGCCTAAATAACTGCTTTGTTACTACACGAACATCTTGTTCTCAGTCTACTACAACTATGTAATACACGCTTTCTGCGTCAAGCTCACTAGACATATCGCAAGCTGTGAACTGAACTAAAGGACAGTAAAATACAACAGTGATCGATCAATCTTAAAAAGTTCATTGCTCAAAATTTCTAACGGTTGATAATTGAAGAAAGAGTGCTCCTTGAGCCTTTTATTTGTATGACAAGTTAACAGAGTTGCTCCGCGTTGAAATTGAAAAGTGACCATCTCGCACTTTCAAGTTGACCTTACAAAGCATCCGAATTGGACTGATCACTGCACACAACATGAGAACAAATCAAAACTAATTGCAATCGAACTGAGATTTTCTTTGCAAAGCTAATTTCGGTCAAACTCAACTTTGTTGAAAGGCTTAAGCGTCGTTAGGGAGTTGACGGAAGTTCCTTACGACGCTATCTTTCTCCTGTCGCAGCATAACTATGGTATCAAGATAAATTCTATCTATACCAGTTATTATACCAATAGCTTTTTATATCTCTTTTAGTGGAATATTTTCTTGAATAAAACTCACTAAACATAAAAGACTCCATATCTCCTGTGAAAGCATTTGCTCAAAATCGAGTAAAGCAGGTTAACATCTCCAATGTTCGATAATAGAATAAAAGAAAATTTTGTATTTATGAATTGCAAATACAACGAATGAAACATATTGAAAAAATGACAAAACTCTCAAATACATTCATCGTTCGTTAGCGAGATATGACCTTATAGAAGATCTTATCTTCAACCTCAACGAAGGTTTATCTATACCCAAGTCCCTTAAAATTTCTTTGGTCACCGCTGGAAGCTCGTCCATATCAATATCTTCCACTTTCGGAAGACAATAAGCAACATCTTCTTCAGAAAGACCACAACGGTCTCTTAAGAAAGCATTCCAATCAAATGACGAAGACAAAGAACTCGATGCTGCGACACTTCGTTCCACTTGCATAGCAGTTTGAAGCTCTTCCATTTGCATCCTATTCTCCTCATTTGTTCTCGGTCTTATATTTCGAGTCACTCTTGAAGTAACATTTGATTGCTCCGTTTCCAAAGATGAAACATATTCATTGGACATCGACTCAAAGAGAGTTTTACACCATACTGAAAAGTATTTACTAAACTCTTCTCGGCTTGCCTTGTCAATTTTCCTCAAAATATCGAAATTTTCTATTCCAAAAAATCGTTCAAGGTTCCTTTGGGAAACAATTACCAATTGCAGACATGATCGACTACTTTCATTCAAAGTTGACCTCGAAGAATGTTCAGTAACCAAATAACTTGCATCTTCAACAATATTATGTTCTTCAACAGAGAAACCTACAGATCGACCATAACTAGCACAAACTACCACAAACTGAAAACAAAGTTGAACAGATGAAGGAGATCCGTTATTCAAAACGGAAATAACTTCTTGGAAAAATTGTTCTGCTTCCTTCTCAATATCTCCCTTCGAAAATTCAGTTTTGTGATAAAATTTAAATGAAAATGCAACAACATAACGTGTTTGTCCATTAAGGAATACAACATATGCATCAGGGCCACTCGAATTGCCCTCTTTCGGAACAAAAATACCACAACGTTGTAAATAATCTCTATAATGACCAGAAAATGAATCAGAGACATTTCTCAAGATGGGTATATCATTAGATTTTGTTGATTCCATAGAATAAGAAACACTGTCCTGTTCAATAAAAGAACCCTGGAAAATTCCTGGAATAGCAGAATGTACAATAGGCGAGGAATTAGAATGAAGAAAAGTTAATAAGCGAAAACGAAAGATCTTCATAAATACAAATTCAAAGAAGACTCCTTTTGATGTTGAAGTGTCGGGAATATAACTAAACGGAGATAAAGGAAAAAGTTCAGTAGCCTCACGGAAAAATTTATAGTTGCTATGAGCTCGCAATATAAATTCACAACAACCAATCTTGAATTCCTCGCCCAAAACTTCAGAGTAAAACCCAAAAGTTGCAACCAAATCCATCAAATAAGTTGTCGTTCCACATAGAGTAATTGCAAAGTTGATTGGAAAAACTGTCCCGAGCTGATAATTGAAAAGAACAAATTGATATCGAAGAAGGGTTGCAGAATCTAATATCTCCGGAACAATAAACGTTGTTGTCTTTCGTACTACAGAGTGAAAAATATCATCTAACACACTTTCCATATTGTCATCGTTGATAACAGGTTGCGACAAGTTTGCAGCTTTCTCTTCTCTGCTAGGGCTACTAAAGTATTCTTTAAAATCAACGGAATACCTCCTGTCTTCTTTTTTAATAATTCTGCGAATCGATGTTGCAAGCCATCTGAGGGCAATAACCAGTCCTTCAAGGTCTTTCCACTATAAATTGCCAGCTCAAGATATTCATTAATATCGTTGAGGTTAAAAGGATTCAATCGCAACATATCGAGGCTCATGCTACTGGAGCGAGCATCAGACATGCGGGCTGAGATTTGAGATGTCCTGCCTGCCAAATAGACGATTACCTTCCCTGTCATCAACAAATCACGTAAAAAGCGGAAAAAATTCCGGAAAGGTACATATTCTGCATCGGGCTCGATAAATTGTTTCATGGTAAGTTCACTATAGTATGTGGTGAGGTCACTCAGGTGGCTAAGTTCGTCTATCATCAAAAATAAATATTATTG
>NW_005178223.1:0-4559 GCF_000341285.1 Galdieria sulphuraria
TCCAACTCTAGGGTTGAGTATATAATTATTTCTTCTTTGCAGTTCACAGTGGCATAAAGACTATTCCTTGAGCCTATTTTGCACAGAAAGAAAGGCTATAGTTCTTACACAGAAAGCCAACAGAATTATTTCCACTGAAACTGGAAAACGACCTTTTTACACTTTGTGAAGCAGTTTTCCAAGGTTTTTGAGAGGCTAACAAAGGAAGATTCTGAGATCGAGTCGAAATAGGGTCACAGAAAGTCTGAAATTCACCTTACAAATAAGTTTTGTCAAACTCAACTCTTTGAAAAGGTACAGTGTCGATAGTTAGTTGAACAGGAACTTTGTTACAACACTATTTTTCTCCTTTCACAACATTACTATGCTGTGAGATTAGTTGTATCTAGCACATTTATTATTAAAGCAGCTTTTTCCAAGTCTCCAAGTAAAATATTTTCTTTCATAAAACTCACTACAAGATACTACACCTCCAGTAGAAATGAGACAATACATAGCAATTCTTCTCATCATAGTCCAATTGGAAATTACACAATAGTTTAAAAAGGGCCAGTGTTGTTAAGGCTTTGAACTTGGTTAGGTTTACTTCTGAAACTTTTCCGACTTTAATTTCCAACTCATTTGTTGTTTTAGTTGGACAAGTGGATTTCTATTATCTACGTTTCTTTTTTAAGCCTTGCAGTTCATTCCTTTATAAAAATCCATCGAGTCGTCTTGAGCTCTGAGTTCCGGATAGACTGTAGTATCTTTTTGATATGTACAACGTTGACTATCTATTTGACTTTTACATAGTTTATGCAAGACTTGTTGTTATTTCACTTCTGGTCTTGTATGGAAATCTGTGAGCTGTATTGTCAAGAAAAGAGCAAAGACAAAGGAGTTTAAGCTGTTGTTGAGTTTCACTACATTACCCAATTAGTTGTCTCGCAAGTTCATTTAGATTCAGTTTTTACTGATAATTGTTACAGAGCATTTTTGTGTATTTATTAGTAGTTGACAGTCTAGTCTTGTAGTCGATTGTTGAGAATCAGTCTTGGTTTCATATTTCAAAGATGTTTTTCCAAGAAACCAGTTAGACACTTAGTTGAGTGTTTTGGTCAGTATAAAGAGTTACTTTCCTTATGATAGTTTTTGTCTTTTATGTGACTTCTTTCAAGATGGAAAACTTGGTCTGTAACTCTGCAACAGGTTTTATAGTGAAAACAAACGATATTCGCACTCTTTGTAAAATTCATTCCTTTTCCAGAATAGCAAAGAAAAGTCTCGAGTCCATCATTGCATATTTTTAATGGCTGTTTGTATTGTCGAGCGTTTATATCAATTCTCTATTGATACGAGTATATATTTTGAAATATTATGGATGTGGGCTTTAGATAACGAAAGCTGAATAAACTTGTATTTTGAAAGCAAGGGAAAAGTTTTCAGTTCAAAATATACTTGTTGGGAACCATGAAATAAAGCAAGCAAAAGGACACTGTTGAAAATCTTGGTTGTGTTTACTTGGGTAAAATGTTTTGACAGTGGCGACTGTAGTTACTCGTCCGTTTTTGAAAGACGCCTTTGTTTTTATGAATTACTGGTTTTACCGAGGGTGAAATATGTCTAAAACGATATGTGAGTAGTAAGAGTGATAAAGTTGGCACTAGTATCGATAGTGTTTCTGAAAGGCATCTATTGCAAATCGTCTTTGGTCCTTATATAGTTGAAGAGGAGGGTAACATTAGTAGTACGGTGTGAATGGGAAACAAGGCGACTTGTGTGAAACATTACTTGCCGTGTCAAGAGTGCTGCTGATCTGTTTTTTTTTCCAACACACTAAAGGTCATTCTGTTGAAAATAGTGGTAGTTGTAGCTGTCAAAAAGCGAAAAAGAGACTTCACATTTTGTGCAAACAGCTTGCGTTTGGATAGTATACAAAGTAGCTCTGAAAGAAACTCACGAAGGATTGGTTGAACTTCTACAATGTTACACGAGTGCAAACATTGATGTCATCGTTTCCGACTAGAGTTTTGGTTTGACTCTGAAAATAAAGTCCAACTTTTAGTAGATAATTCCTAGAAAGTATACGCAGACGAACAAAGTGGTTTGCGCATTGACACGAACCTAAAACATTTTTCTATTATCGCAGCAAAATCAAACCACTCGCCACTACTTGAAATTCAACCAGAACAGCAACAGCAACAAATATGAGCCCGAGCCTACTGCAGTATGGCATAGTCATCAAGTCTACAAAGAGAATGACTTGTGCTTCTATCTTTTACTGTTTTCTTCGTTGTTGGCATGAGCGGAAAAGTGTCATTGTTTTAGTTACTTGGAATTGTAAACAGACAACAACAACAAGAGAAAGTTATAGTGTATTGGTTAGTAGTACATGGAATATTAATAATAGTTTTTGTCATAAAGAACGAATTTGACCTATTTTTTACTATAAAGGAAAATTATATTGTTGACTCTACAAAAGAAAAAGGCATTATTTGCACACTTACGACTATTCCTGTACCTTACTATCAGTAGAACTACACACGGTCCTGATTTTGAACAACAAATAGAGTATCGAGTTGCTTTTGCTGGTCGATTTTCGACTTTTCTTGTACATGTTTGAGACTAATCTTTATCTTTTGATCCTTGAAACGAACTTGTTTGTTATCTCATGATAGTATGATGAAGCAATTAGTCGTCATTTCTTTCGGAAAACGTCGACGTACAACCTTTCAGAAGCTTTTTTCATTGGAAATCTCAATCACATAGAATCTCTTTGTCCCGTGACAGTTGTGTTGCATTTGGAGGGGTGGGCAATTGATAGTCCAAGTGATCAATTCGAGATAGTTTCGTCAGTTGAATCAATTAATCTTTGACAAGTGAACTTGCAGCATCATGAAAGTGTACAACATACTGTTTTCTGTGATCTAGAATCTGCTACTAATTTATCTTGATATATTGTATTGTTCTTATGTCGAAACCACACCTTTTGACTATTTATGCTTCAGAACATTTCCATCTTACTTTTTCGACCCTAAGACCAGCTTGATATGAAGTTAGTCATCTAGTCGATAAGGATAAGATAATGTCTCTATCTCGTTTTTTCTCTTCTTTATCGGTTTAATTGTAGAATGGTGAAGATCCTGTTCTTTAGAGTTGTAATATGTTCGAAAAACAATAGAATGCTCATTGTACAAGAAAAGGGATGAAAATGATACAAAGTAGTATTCAAAGACTGCGGAATGATATAAATTCAAAGAAAGAATCAACTAGATTGCAGTCAAAGTTCTATACAAACGATCTATTGGAAATAGAAATTGAACTCGTCCTAGTACGACCTACTGGTTGTTTTCCCTTTATCCATATGAATTGTCATAAAAAACAAAAATTTATGTTTTACATAGCATATACTTTTCAATGAAAGAATATAGGAAGGTTAGTTGAAAGAAATTCAAGGAAAAGAAGTAAATCAATGCTTCGCTGGCTTCACAGGGTTAGAATATCAGACCTATGATTTAAAGAATTTGAGGTTGATCCTCACAAAAAGCAGAATCAATTCTGTGATTTTTACACAAGAAGCAGCAAAACACAAACTAATAGTCATGTTCTAATTTCAGGATCTAATTGTATATCCTTTGATGCTTGAAACTTTTCGCAACCTTTGGTGGTTTTCATCCACCTCTTAATCTTGGACTATTACCACAATTGATGCAAGTCATAAATAACAATGTATTTATGCCGTACGAATACCTTGTTTCCATTGATGAGTTGAATTTGAATCTTATTTCAGTGTGATATCCGAAACTATTCTGGTTACAGCCGTATTGAAGGAAGTAATAATCACTCACTTGCTTTGGAACACTCTGAACCTTATCACTTCTAGTTAAATCTCAACGGGATATGGCACAATTATTCTAGTCGATATGTAGGAAAAGGTCTATTTGATTTCTTCCTTCTCAACGTATCTAGAAACTGTTTACTGTTTTGTATTACTTGAATTGTATACTGAATTCAATGATTTACTGTTCATTGGAAAGAAAGTAAGACATCTTTTGATACTGTTCATTTAAGATGACATTTTGTGTAAGAGTTGGTCATTTGTTGATTACTAGTCGAATATCTCATCAAGATGAAATTCTGTTTCATAAGTTAGTGAAATGTCCTCTATAGTTGATTCAACTTTTGAATTCTTAGAGATTACACTGAATTTATCGAACGAGTTAGTCCTTATTCCGAGAAAAGCTATTTGCCATATAGTATTAATAGTAGTATTATTACTAAGGATACCGAAGACTAGGGAGCTGAGGACTTGGTTTGAGAAAAACTTGGTAGTGTTTGAGTGTCCAATTATTCCTCCGCGATACTTGCACTTTATTTGCGATACCGGATATGTATTTCTTGATCGTTTCATCCTAGATAGCTTCGCGAATCGACTCAAGCCGTGAATCGCATTATACCTTTGCAGCGCCACGAATATGTTGCTACTAGTTTATATATTTTGATATTAACTAGTTGTTTGTTTAGATATAACAACGTTAACCTGTACTTGATTCAATTGATTACTACTTGTTTTGAAGTGC
>NW_005178222.1:0-4551 GCF_000341285.1 Galdieria sulphuraria
GAAAAACTTGGTAGTGTTTGACTGTCCAATTATTCCTCCGCAATATTGGATACGTTTTCGTTGATCATTTCATTCTAGATAGTTTCATGAATCTACTCAAGCGATGAATTGTAATGTATCTTTGCAGTGCCACGAATATAATACTACCAGTTTATATATTTTGATATTAACTGGTTGTTTGTTTAGATGTAACTACGTTAACCTGTACTTGATTCAATTGATTACTACCTGTTTTGAAGTGCTTTTAGTTATACTATTTCGTTCCAACCAAGCATTACTGGGTACGCTATAGTCACTTCGCAGACAAGAATCGGATGTCAATCTTTTTTCAAGTATTCGCATCTAAATGCGTTGATTGTTAGAAACGTTCAAAGTTGGCTATTGAGATATTACTAGTAATGAATGGAGTCAATGTGTTAGACAAGATAACGGCACAACTCGATGCAGAAAAAGTTGAATCAACGTTTCCATTCAAGACCAATTGGTTGGTAGTAAGTCTAATATACTTTGTTATCTTTTTAGGGGTATCTACGAGAGAGTTGGTTGAATTGTCATTATGTGGACATTTGGTTATCCAATAGAGCTTCTGTTAGATAGTGTTTTTATAGGATGGCTTCTTTAAGGTAGAATTGATACTCTATTGACCACTAGTTGTCGAGTTGATAAAGACTTTGTACCTTTGCACTTGAAATCTTGCTGTTGTATGTACAGAGTCTTTATATCCGAAGCAATGTTTTATGTGGTCTTTAGGTACCCTGTATGCTCGATCAAAAGTCGAATTGTTGAAGATTATCTTGAATTGTCTAAAATATTCTAGTCCTTATTCTAAAAGGATGATTTACAGACTATTATTTGGATCACTTAGAATCAAGTCGAAGATGAATTCATTCGAGAATCACTAGGTGAGAATCCGAATTGCAGCAAAGCATCAATTTTTCCTTGATATTTGTATGCTGTTTGCAATATTAGGGTAAGCCGTTGTCCATAATTCAGTTAAGGTACATTTGTGGATTGAATTTCATATAGAGTGAAAGCGTGTTTCTGGAATATTGAGAACATGTTACTATTGATGAGCATAGATCAATCAGCATCCACCATTCTTGTATCTGTACGGAATTCAATTGAACTTTGTTTGAATCCAATTGTTCCTATCAATATTGGTGGAGCACGTTCTCGTTTTGCTGTCTTGGTACCAAGCTCAACTTGCGTCATAGAATCATTATTTTTTTAATAAAGGTATTGTGCTAAGAGTCTATTGCTTGTTTTTATTGACTGGTCGGAGAGTAGTCATCATATTGTTATCTAATCTTTTCAAGAAAGTCGTAATAATTACTGAACACTAAAAACTGAACTTTTATTGTAAAAAAGTATGACACGATAAACTATACTATTCATAGACTACAGAATCATTTGATTTAGAAGAAGATTCAACTAGTTTGTAGACGATTGGTCAGAAACGAGCTGCGAAAAGAAGCAAAGTAACCTTGCTGATACAAGCTATTGAATCTCTTGTCATGTTGAAATGTTTTTGTACAAGATGAAGAAAATGTTTCCTTTCATTTCAACTTTTATGCAACTCGCTGAACAAAAGAATACAACAATTTGCTTTGGAAGAAAATAGATGATGAAAGATATAAGGTAAAAAAAGAAAGAAATGGCTTTCTAGTTTAATAGACTACAGAGATAGTATTATGAGCCAAAAGTCTTGACTTTGATTCTCACCAAAAACATCAACGATATACAATAGTACTTGCAGAATCGTTATTTGTATCTCTGTAGATAATATTCTCTATATATAACTGTAACTCTCTTTACTGGTTTGGAAAGTGTAGACAACAACATTTATAGGAAGAACAAGATCAAGTTTATGATTCAACTCGATCTCGATACTATTATTCCATGAAGAAGGATATCACTCCTCATCATACTCGACGAATGGTTTTAGATTCAAACTAATCAATCTTATGTCAATCAACAACTTGACCGGAAAAAAGTTGCTTGTATTTATTTCATTGCAAAAATCATTGAGGTCTTAGTATGAACTGTTAGAAATGATTATAAAAGCAGAATTTACTATCTAATTTGCACATTTGACGACAACAATAACAGCAACTCTTACAAGAGATAGGACAACACTTCTCACTACAGCATTATTCTCGAAGAGTAATAGACATACTATCCCTTCTATAGTTCGTCATTTATTTAGAATTGTGATTGGTGTTTTACGACCACTCTCTTTCCCTATATTAAAAACTCAATACATGCCTCAATTGCGGAACGGATATATTTTTCTATCTAATCAACAAGACTAGAGATAATAGGTATATGAGCTAGTGTCCAGGAATCAGTTTAAATTCAACTGATTTTAAAAGATCATAGTTTCGGCTATGTTGAACCGAGTTTAAACTGTATTGAGAGGAGAAATAAGCGAGTGTGCAAAACAAACGGACAATCAACTATCAAAAAAGAGAATAAACCAAATGCTTTGCTTGAGAGAATCAGATCAATGTCATCGAATAAAGAATAGTTTATGGTTTCTTCAAGCACCATTCATTCTCTTGTTCACTACGCCTTATCTATAGAATCACACGAGTTGGTCATAAAGAGAGTACCTTTGGTATTTATCATATCAGTTATGCCTAGTTACAAGCTCAATTTGGAGTTGTCCAGAGAGGGACTTCAATCTATCTTGGCCACTTTTGTATTGAACTCGGTGTCAAATAGAATAACTTGACCTTGTTCATTTGAATTCATATTCTTGTTATGAATACTGTATTTGAAGAGTACCTATTATATGCTATTTGAATTTACTCTTAACTTTTTTTTTTCACTGTTTATTATACAGCTCATCATGTAACTTGGTTTCATAAAATCCTTGTATCTTTCAGACTATCAAGATTTATGGTTATGACTTATATAGTTTTGATAGAATTCACTTGACTCCAATCTGTTCATCAAAGATTGATTTCATAGTGGGACATGCATAATGTCGCAGTTAACTACAGAATCATAGGCCTATGAGACAATTCAACTGAATTGAAAGGAACTGTATGCTCGGCAACTTTAGAGATCATTCCTATTTTAAATAGAAGAACGCGAACATTCGGTTTTATGTTGTTTGAAAGATTTGAATCGACATAGCGATTTGAGAAAACTGAAGAAGAAGTACTTTGATCCTAACCTTTGATTGTTAGTACTTCAAGTCATGCTGAGACATATGGTTATGTCCGTTTACTTCCTTTGGTGAAAAAAGTTGTCTCTTATCTTTGTTATATTAAGCTATTACAAAATCAAGTTGATAACTTGGTACAGCTTTTACTAGTACAGGATGCCTTTCACAACAGACTCTTTGTTATCTTTATGGATGAAGAATTGAGTTTGGCTTCTGTTGATTCATTGATTGACTGCTTTGTGTCATACTAGCACATTTACTTATCAATTGACAAATAGTCGCACTTGAATTTGTAAAATTGACTGATTCCAGCGTCTGAGGATAGTAGTAGGACAACCCTATTTAAAAAGGTGCTTTAAGAATTCACTTTAGACAGATTGTTGATTTGCGAGTCAAAGACAAGTTGTACCAAAGAAAAAGATATATACAAGGTAAGTGATATAAATAGGAGTAGTTTCACTGTGCATTTTTAAGATAAATACGGACTGGATTGGATAGTGCTAACAGAATGAAATAGGTTGTTTGAAACACACTGGGTTGTCCGTCTATTATGAGTCTTTTAACTCATCAAGATCTTTTATCGTGACACTCGAAACCTCTCTGTCCCATAAGAAGAGTCGTTATACCCTAGACTTTGGTTTACATAGTATTTATATATGCTCAATAGTCTATTTAATACCGATTGCTTCACGACTGTATGGAATTATTGGAAGAATTTACCCAAGTAGACTTGGCAGACGAAATACCAACGAGTACTAGTATTCTTTCATCTAAATACACAGAGGACAATCTAGTTGATAGATTGCTTGACAAGAATCATAACGAGAGAAAATCCCCAAATTCTCTCCTCATAGTTGTAAATCACTTTCAAATTCTAAACAGATCGTTGACCGAAAGTCGTTTGAATCCATTGTTTCTACAATTGACCCAATGTTGAATCATATTGGTATACTGTAAAATGAAGATTTTGTTGTTTCCATTGGGCGTGATACTGCATAGTATGTTGAGCACCAATATACACACTTTTTAGTGATTTTTTCTGCTAATGGGAAAGATGGGCAATTTGAAAAGAGTGGCCAATTGGGAATGGGCCCTCGCAATTTTGATTTGAAAATTGTCATTCTGGGTGTGGGGCGGGAAAGAATGGGTAAATTGGAAATGGGAGAGAGAGTGGGGAAATTACAATGGGGGAAAATGAGTGGGGAAATGGGTGTGAGCAAATTGGAGAAGAGGGGCCAACCCAAAGGCGATTGCGTTGATTTGAAAATTGCCATTATGGGTGGGGGGAAGAATGGGTAAATTAGAAATGGGAGACAGTGTGGAAATTGAGATCAGGGGAAAAAGAGGGGGGAAAGGGGGTGAGGAAATTGGAAATGAAA
>NW_005178221.1:0-4541 GCF_000341285.1 Galdieria sulphuraria
AAAGCTATTGNAGACAATGGTTTTTGTTCCTCTCCTCCAAAAGTCCAACCACTTGTTTTGTTACTCTTCGAGTTGTTCATCCTACTCAAGCTTTATGTTGTGGTGGTTCACATCGTCCGAAGAGTTGTGGGAAGAGAATCATCCTGCTGAAGAGAAAAACTGCGGTTTCACGCTTATACCTTCGATCTTCGTTGAAAGAAAGGTCAAGTCAAGTACAGAGACCAGGNAACCATACGAAACAAGTGACCGAACAAAACGCTATTTTATTGCTCAAGGAATGGATTGGGATATTTTTGTTTGGGTTTATTACCACTTTTGTAACAATATATTTTTATTTGGTGACAAAAAACAAACGTTGGTTGTTGTTAATTGTTGCTTGTGGTATGCTTTGGAGTATTTCGATGGTTATTCAGAGACTACACATTCGNAGAATGTTGTTAGCACAGCGGGTATGGCAAGAAGATATGGAGAAATATATGTCGAAACTGGAAGAAAGGATAGAAAAAGGAGATGGTCAACTAGCAATGTCGATATCTCAGTTAGAATCCATAGCAAAGACTTGNGAGTGGATGGAAAGGAAACAAGAAGAACGAAAGGAAGAGTGGAAACAGTTTTTATGGGAATGGAAAAGACTTGGAGAAGAATGGAANGAAAGCAGAATGTCCTTGAATACTCGCCTATATCAACTGGANAAATGGGAAGAAAGATGGAAAGATATTCAGTCCACTTTAAAGGAATTGGCTTCNAATCTATCGGCNGAAAAGCAAAATTGGTCGAGTTTGTCNGAACAAGTCAACCAATTGTTNGAGAAAGTGACTTTGGTATCTTCNGAAAATCGCTTTTCAATGGAAAANAAGGAAACCGTGTCTTCTTCTATTTCNAATGGAAANAANAATGTGTCTGGTATAGTTCCTTGGAAAGAATCGAAAGGAAGAGAAGGATANAGCCATCTTTANAGTTTCTCGAGAGANGAATTNGAAAGAGAAGAAATGTTAAAACAGTTGGANGAAGAATGGATCGACGCTTATTGGGAAGAAAGAGATTANAAAGANAGTATCTCACCATTATTATTATTGGAGTCCTCCAAAACCTTATCGGGATTACCGCAGCAAGTATTCTTCGANAAGAANAAAGAGCATATGCCGGATTGTCAAGATGTATTAAGNAAAGAAGAAGAAGACAAGCCCCTTTTGAANAAACAAGANGAAGAAGACTANAAAAAAAGGACTTTGATGCTTATGGAGCAAGTTGGAGTTGCCAACAAATCACACTTGGATGCTATTCTTCATACTGCAGTAAGTCTTTCATCTTTTTCTAGGGCCGAATGAAAATATTTCTTCAATAGCTNAGAAGATGGGAACGTCTNAGCTATATATTGACAGANGATTANGAAGTGTTCCTTCAATGGGGTGTAACCTTGATGAACCGTGCNAGACTCTCAACATCNAAAGAACAGGAACAACAAGACTTGATAGAAGCTGGAAGAAAGTAAGCGATGTTCAACTAGTATTTTGCACTTAATTATCGTATGAAGGTTCATGAAAGCAAGNGAAATGAAAGACAGNGATGCTCGTATTTGGTTCAACTGGGGTCTTTCATTATGTTTGAGAGGTTCTATTCTAAAAGGNGAAGAAGCTTGCCAACTATTCGAAGCAGCTTGNGAAAAATANGACAAAGCAACTCAGTTGGATGGATTTTCCTTTGTAACGCATTANAATTATGGTTTATGTTTGTATTCACTGGTAATGGACTGACTGATTGAAATGTCTTTTAATAATAGATGTGAATTAGGGTACTCTCTTAACTGGAGAATTAGCTGCAGAATATCTACATCAAGCTGTTGACCACTTTGAAGCTGCTTTAGATTTAGAGCCTAGTGATGAGAAAACCAGAAAATATCTTCAAAAATGTCAACTTTTATTGAAGCAATTGGGAATCGTACCTTTTCGTTGAGAATAGGCAAACCTTTTCTATTGTAAAAAAGAATGTTCCAACCACCTGCACTTATTCCACCTTTTCGGTTTGCAAGAGTAGAAGATGGACTATTTCGAGGAGCATACCCCTCTTTGAAGAATTTTCGTTTCCTAAAGAGACTGCACTTGCGAACCATCGTATCTCTTTTGCCTTGTGCCCCATCCGAGGACTTGAAAGAGTTTTGTTTGCACGAAAACATTAGACTCATATTTATTCACGTGGAAAAGTTTGAGGAAAATGTTACTTTTACTCCTCAATTGGTGGCAAAGATAGTTACGATATTAGGAGACAGAAATAAGTTGCCACTTTTTATTCATTGTCTTGACGGTGGACATAATACGGGACTTGTAGTTATGACTTTGAGGTTATTACAAGGTTGGAACATGTCCGTGATATTCACAGAATTCTGTCGCTATGTAAAAACGGGAGAAATAAGTAGAGAAGAGTCTCAGTTTTTGGAAAGTTTCAATGAAGATATCGAGCTGCCGCCTACTCCTGCAAGTTTCTTGAGTTATCGATTGCAGATAGGCAGAAGTGGTACATTTCGCGGTCGAACAAAGATGCAGTCAGATTCTTCTTTTACGAATAAAAGAACAGAGAGTCAGTTGAATAGTATGGGAGTCAAGGCAACGGTGGAAGAAGGCAACTTTCGACGAGAAATAGTAAAAAATGTTACCAAGGAAAGTGGTCGTATGAGTGATATTTGCGATAATGAGTTGCATCGCACTCCACATATTGTTCCTGCTGAAGAAGAGCCAATGAAGCTTTTCAGTGGTTTAGAAAAAAGTAAAGATAACAAGGTCCATATGATGAATGACAAAGAAGAAGAAGTATGGAGGATTTTGGAGTCAAAGTTGAATGATATTGATGAAGAAAAGGAGGAATTAAGAGAGTTGGAACATGCTGCATTGGATTCCTTATCTTCCTGTTCAGAACAAAGTAGAGAAGCCGTTCACATAGAAAAAGACAGGGAAGATGAATATTCTTTGCAAAACGTGATTTCTTCATATCATTATTCAAACAAGTCCTTATCAGGACAGGAGACATCCTCTAGATTCGCTAGGAGCCGTTCATTGGATGACATTCATTTAAGATATTCCAAACCTTTCCTTCCACATCGTACAGAAATAAGGAATGTTCTCAAGGCAAATCCAAGGAGAAAAGGACATTCGGTTATGCTCGAGGCGCTAGCATTGGATAACTATGGGAGACCCAAGTCTAATTGATTTACGATTCTTTTCCTGAGAGTGCTACACCGTCAGCTTTTGTTCATAAGTACTTGATAGATGGAGGAAGAAGAAGGCTCGCAACTTTTTCATTCCAATATGTTACTGAGCCAAGGCTCGCGAGACTGGTTAAGTTCTTTGGGAAAGCTACTGGAGTCTTTTGTAACTGAAGAAGTAAACTTACTTGCTGTTCTACGAAACTTTTTGTTCAAGTAGTAGTTTAGGATGAAGAAAAGTTAAACGCAATATCTCGTCGTTTAGAATACAGCGCCACCGAGTTATCAAGGGTAAGAATTCCAAAAGTTGTGGGTCTTGTACTGAACTAGTGAAGGCGCTTAAGCAATCCAAAGAAGCCGTTGAAAGTATGGAAGAGTCGTAAGTGAATCTCATTTCATTGTTTTGTATGGAGAACAAAGGTTGACCCTTTCTCTTTGTTTGTAAACAAAAATAGTCTACACCGGATTCAATCAGACAGTGAACTGGTGGCAGCTGTTTTACAAAAAGTCACAAAATTAAGAAGAGATGTATAGAAAGTCGTAGAATCATAGACAAGATTCAATTTCCACTACAGTCCTTTTTTGTACGACCTACTGGAAACCAAAAGAGACCATTTGTTCGTTTCTTACAATATAGAAGCGTCAAAGTGCTTCGCCAGAAACGTCTACTTTGTTNCCTGTTCCGTAGTTTGTTGTTTCTGGCTTTTGTGAATAAGAAGCCCCTTCNGTCACCTTTTCTTCTATATCTTGTGGAGTTGTCAAAGTTGGTGATATAGTTGCGTTCCTTCGTCCATAAATACAAATGAGAGATAACTGTGACACACCCAATATGGCACCTAACAGATTTAACGACCAAACGATTGGATCCCCAAGAGCAAACCCGTAAACAGTCCACATCGTTCCATTGACAGTATTCATTGCACATAACCACGGGTCCAAAGAAGAAGCATCCTTCAATCTTACAACCGCAATTAACGTTGACAAAGGAGAAGCGTAAAAACAAGTTAACATAGTATTTGCCAAAACACCCAAAGTTATGTTTGCAATATTTTTNGGTAATATAAAGGCGGATAAAAAGGCACAGATTATCGTGAGTCCGAGCACCGAAAGAGTCAAAGCTTCNTACAAAAAACGCCTTTTNCCCTTTTCCAAAACTGCGTGACAACTTAGAATATAAAAAATAGCCAAAAGGAGACCAGGACAATTGGCCCACCATATATAAAAGTTCTTCACAGACGCCCCATAAAGTAACCAGCCACTNGTGCTNCCGAAAATAAAGCAATAAGGGACTGGGTTCAAAGGGCCTATATCCTCNTTNTTTCTNACTTCTAAGACACTTTTCATA
>NW_005178220.1:0-4464 GCF_000341285.1 Galdieria sulphuraria
TTTGAGGACATACCAATTTGCAAATGAATTCAAAAAAAGAAATGGTTTTTTTGATATTGATGTAGCAGCAGTATTCAGCGCATTGGTTTACATTGGCAACCTAATCTTTGCTAATACTGGAAGATGAGAAAACTTTTGGTGGGCTTTGCAATGCTGTCAATCTTTCGAAAGGCTTCAGTGTCGCTACTGAGTTAGCAGGAACTTTCCCACAGCTTTGTCTTTCTCCTTTTCCAGCATTACTACGGTGTGACATTGATAGTATCTAGGCCATTTATTGTCGCAGGCTTTTATATGTCTCCAAGTGAAATATTGTCTTTAATAAAACTCAAACTAGCCATACAAGATACTATATTTCCAGTGAAAGGAGACAGAACATAGCGATTCGTCACCATCAGTCCGGTTGAAAATGACGATGGTTCAGGCGCTGTCATCAAACTTTCCTGTAACCAACAAAGTACGTAGAGGGCTGAAAATACCGGAAAGGTTTATACATTGGAACATACTCCTTAAACCGTTTCTCGTTAAATTCGCTAACTTATTTTGTAAAGTCACTTGAGAGGCTAAGTTCGTCGGTCCTTGAAAACAAGTAATTTTTCTGAAGTTATTGCAGAAGATAGTTGACAGCTCCCATACCATCGAATTTTTTTTGAAATCTTTGCAATCAACTGAATGGAACTCGTGTCTTTAGCTTTTTGACGATAAGATTCGAAAAGTATTATCGCTCAGAAACGAGCTTTTCAATATAATCAATCGGTAATATGCATTGATAGTTGACAATATGCCAATAACAACCAACAGTTGACCTTAAAACTCCAAGATTTATGGCTTTTACTTACTAGAAGATAATAATGAAATTTGGTTTGATCAAGACCATAGCCTTTAGGCGCTATTTCCAAGTTTCCTTGACCGTTCTTCGTAACTTGTAATAATAGAAAACATCGTACGGAGTTTAATGAAAGAAATTCTATATATTCCTGATCCACTACTTGTTTTGATGCATCTGAAAGAATTCCATAATGTAAAGTTTGCCGTAAGATATGGTAAGAATGTTCACAATGCTAGAAAAGAGTCATTATTTTAAATTTTTCAAAATGATAGTATTGTAATGTTAGCAGTCGTCTCGAGCTTAGTGTAGTCATACCTTACAAGTAATTTACAAAGATTTGTGTCGTTTGAGTTGTAGATCTTGTTTTCTCCTTTGAGCAGTACTGAGGACATTCTGTACGAATGTCCAAGTGATGCCCCATTCTTTAGTGTCACCTACAATTTCCTATGAGGCGGCCGTTCCATTCCTCTGGATGGTTGTGGAGTCTAGCAACCTTTCTTTGTATAATTGCAATTGTACATAGCGTAAAATTCTTTTATCCAGTTTCCAAAGCGTTCAACGACTTTCATGATCCACACAACTCGACTAGGGTTGCTTTGGTATCAGCAATATCGAACTCTGGAGGAAAGTATAGTTCAGAAGTCTTTCAGCTTTCTCTTGAAAACAAACTAACCTATGCTCAACTTCATCGTTATGATTTTTTCGTATGCAATTGCTCTGTAAAGGAAAAGTGGCATCCTATATGGGGTAAGCTTATGGCTCTGGAAGACGTTATGGGTAGAAACTATCAATGGACTATCTATTTGGATATCGATCTTATTATTACAAATGTCAACACTAAGATGGAAGAATTTTTCCTCGATGAAAACTTTGATATCGTACTTCCTATTGACTGCAATGGAATCAATACTGGTGTGGAGATGTTTCGTGGAACCGATAGCAATTATCGTCTCTTAAGGAGTCTCTGGACTTTTACAAAATATAAGCAAAAATATTTTCAAGAACAAACTGCTTTGTGGCTGGCTATTGGTCGTGATAGGAACGTTGCCAGAAGAGTTAAACTGATTCCTCCTGGTGTGCTTCAGTCATACCAAGACGCATCTTGTGGAGCCAAATTTGAAGACGGAGACTTTATCTGGCACTTTCCTGGTATTTTAAGTAGCGAAGAGCTTGCAGACAACATGAAAAGATACACAAAGCTTGGAACACTCAATAACACTTTTGATATTCCAAAGGTAGAAGGAAACACATGCAACTGCACTTTGCTTACTTGAAACGTATCAAAGTGGCTTTTATCACACTATTGGGTTGTTTTTGGGCCTCGTCCTTAGCCAGGCAGCTACTGTTGAATTGAATACGAAATAAAGACATACTTTTTAGCAATAATTCTATGTCCTGATCAAGAAGACTTGGATTCTATTTTATGCGAGCTTAAAGAAAGATTTTTGACTGCACTTTCATTTCCAATGCAGTTCTATTTGAAGAATGTTGGTTTGATAGAGAAGCTCACGATGCTTTGTTTGTTCTATAGACGTAACGTTCCAAAAGTACACAAAAGATGTGGAAGAAAAACAAAGTAGATGGTTCAATGATAATCAATTCAGATAACCTCTTACAAATTAAGTTCTTTGTTGCAATTTCAACTGAATGATTGCTTTCATCTTTTTTTGCATCCACTTTGAATGTGGAAGAACTTTTCAATTCTCATAAATGATTTCCTCTTAAAATTTTTCACATTCCCTGAACTACTCTCATTCACGAAGGCTCTAAAATTGCTCTACTGATAGCATGCCAAACTTACAATAAAAAAATTGAAACTATTTCGATTGCACACGTTAAAATTGTCTGCTCACTGCAGAAGTACCCACTGCTTGACGATGATTATCTCAAGTTTTGGATTTGGTCCATTCTCAACTTTAACGTTATTTGGATTGTCTGACGATTCAAGACAGATGTAAATGACGCATTTCTGCAATAACAGAGTGGATATTCCTTATCTAGTGGAAATAATATGTCCTTAAGTGTAGCTACATTGTTGTTACTCATTACTTGAGTCATATTATGCCGTTGCGAATGAAGGTATTTTCTGAATTGACCACTCCGAGCCTTAGCCTGAAGGGTATGGCATAGTCTTGATACCACAAGTTGATATTGTTTGACTGCTTGTTGATGTGACACAAGAATTGTCATTGTTTGTTTTCTCTTATTTATTATGCTGGAATTTTGTTTGGAAAGAAACACTTGACTGTTTATTGCAAAAAAATGTCAGCAGTTTCAAGTAATTTTGTATGAATTTTGTTTCCCACTTCCGAAAAGTTGAGGGCCAAAAGGTATCACTGGTTTGAAGGTGCGACCAAGTTTAACCAAGTTTATGGAGATTGTATAGCCTAAATAACTGCATTGTTACGCCACGAACATCATGTTCTCGATCTATTACAAACATGTCATATACGTTTTTTGGACGAAGCTCACTAGACATATTATGAACTGTAAAGTAAACTGAGTGACAATGAAATACAACAATGACTAACCAATCTTCTACAGCCGAATGCTCGAACTTACTGCATCGGAAGTCTTTTGATTCTTCAAAGATTTGATGTATTAGAACAAGTATTGGTAAGAATATGATTCGCCTTGTATTTAGTATGCAGTACAGCCCCCGGTATATATATATATATATATATATATATATTACCTTTTTATTTCCTTTGTAATAAAGAGGAGATTTTGTTTTGTTTGCAATTGTATATAAAAATAACTTATTCGAGAATAATCAAATGGGAACTTTCAACATAAGGCGAACCACAAAATAATTTCTTTGATGAGTGGAAGACTTTATGTAAAACCAGTTCGTGAACACTTTAGGACACTCCCCTCAGTAGTAACATGAAGGGAATATGACTTGTCAAACTGTGATGGCGACTTTTGCAACAATGGGCTTATTTTGATTTTCGGGCTTGGTACTTCAAGACAATTCTCCTCAGAGTAAAAGCACGTAGGTCGTAATCAAGTTTCAAACATACAAAAAAAGTTTACTTGCTCTTAAAAAGAAACCACAAAGTCAAGAGTTGAAAGTCTATTGCCAACTTAAGAAACTGTTNCGGACTTTNTGAAGCAGTTGGAGTCCGAAGTTCAAAAAAGTAGGATTNTGAGAAACACCAAATGCTTTTTCNAGTCCATTCAATATTTCTTCGTCNATAAGCATTTCCACATCTCTTTCNCAAAGAATAACAAGTTCNCAATTNTCNGGTACTTTGAACAAATCNCCTCTNATAAACATTCCACTGGAATAACAACGACTCTGATTNCCCAACTCNTTNGAAACATTGAATGATAACTTTGTACTNACGATAATAAGCATACAATGATGGGAATCCATTGCACTGGATAAGACTAGATCNTAAACAGGATCTAAAAATTTCTTGACTTCNTCTATAATATCTGACCAGCCAATTCCTTCCGACCTCCAACGTCCTTTNCATGCAACTCCAACAGTAAGAACTTTGGGTTCCACAGGAGATTGTAATTTGAATATAATATCNGGACTNTGAGAAGTAGCGTCCAAAGGAATGTAAATAGTCTCTAAATAAAGTGTCTCTCGAATAATCTTNTTCCATTCGGTATTGGCAAAAGTTCTT
>NW_005178219.1:0-4458 GCF_000341285.1 Galdieria sulphuraria
TAAGTTCGTTGTAAGAGTCAAAAGATAAAGATTAGTCTCAAACAGGTACAAGCAAAATCGAAAATCGACCAGTAAAGTAACTCACCCTATTTGTTGTTCAAAATCAGAACCGTATGTAGTTCTACTGATAGTAAGATACAGGAATAGTCGTAAGTGTGCGAATAATGCTTTTTTATTTTGTAAACTCGACAATACAATTTTCCTTTATGGTAAAAAATAGGTCAAATTCGTACTTTTATGACGAAAACTATAATTAATATTCCATGTACCACTCAGTAATACAGTATAACTTTCAATTGTTGTTGTTGTTGTTGTTTACAATTCCAAGTAACTAAAACAATGACACTTTTCCGCTCATGCCAACAACGAAGAAAACAGTAAAAGATAGAAGCAGGAATCATTCTCTTTGTAGAATTGATGACTATGCCATACTGTACTAGGCTTGGGCTCATATTTGTTGTTGTTGCTGTTCTGGTTGAATTTCAAGTAGTAACGAACGGTTTGATTTTGCTGCGACAGTCGAATAATGTTTTAGGTTCGTGTCAATGTATTTGCAAACCACTTTGATCGTCTGCGTATGCTTTCTAGGAATTATTTACCAAAAGTTGGACTTTATCTTCAGAGTCAAACCAAAAACTCTAGTCGGACACGATGACATCAATGTGTACACTTGTGTAACATTGTAGAAGTTCAACCAATCCTTCATGAGTTTCTTTCAGAGCTACTTTGTATACTATCCAAACGCAACCTGTTTGCACAAAATGTGAAGTCTCCTTTTCACCTTTTTGACAGCTACAACTACCACTACTTTCAACAGAATGACCTTCAGTGTGTTGAAAGAAAAAACAGATCAGCAGCACTCTTGAAAAGGCAAATACTGTTACACACAAGTCGCCTTGTTTCCCATTCACACCGTACTACTAATGTTACCCTCCTCTTCAACTATATAAGGACCAAAGACGATTTGCAATAGATGCCTTTCAGAAACAGCAGCAATACTGGCTTCAACACTATCACTCTTACGACTTTAGACAAAACTTAACTTTTGGTAAACCCAGTAATTCAAAAAAACAAAGGCGTTTCTCAAAACGGACTAATAGCTACAGTCGCCATCGTCAAAACACTTTACCCAGGTGAACACAACCAAGATCTTTCAACAGTGCCCTTTTGCCTGCTTTATTTCATGGTTCCCAACAAGGTGAGTATATTTTGAACTAAAAACTGTTCCCTTGCTTTCAAAATACAAGTATATTCAGCTTTCGTTATCTAAAGCCCTCTATCCATAATATTTCAAAAGACATACTCGAATCAATAGAGAATTGATATAAAAGCACAACAATACAAACAATCATTGAAAATAAGCAATGATGGACTCAAGACTTTCCTATGCTATCCTGAGAAATGCCTGTTGCAGAGTTACAGACCGATTTCTCCATCGTGAAAAGAGTCATATAGAAGACAAAAAAAACTACTATACGGAATATAATTCTGTGAACTGAACAAAACACTCAACGGAGAGTCTAACTGCTTTCTTGCAGAATATCTTTGAAATATCAACCCAAAGACTGATTCTCAACAACAGACTACAAGACTAGACTATCAACTGCTAATAAATACGCAAAAATGCTCTCAAACAATTATCGACAAAAATAAACAAACTTGCGAGACAACTAATTGACTAAAGTACCAAAACTCAACCACAGCTTAAACTCCTTTGTCTTTGCTCTCTTCTCGACAACGCTAATCTCAAATTTCCATACAAGACCAAAAGTGAAATAACAACAAGTGTTGCATACAGTATATAAATTCCAAAGAGATAATA
Organism: Galdieria sulphuraria; assembly: GCF_000341285.1. NCBI lineage: Eukaryota > Rhodophyta > Bangiophyceae > Galdieriales > Galdieriaceae > Galdieria > Galdieria sulphuraria. Next base: position 1,823 of record NW_005178219.1, read on the forward strand.
AAAGTTGTAAATACTAAAAGAAACTACAGTCTACTTGGAACTCAGAGCTCAAGACTCGATGGATTGTTCTAAAAGAAACATTTGAACGGCTTAAAAAAGAAACGTAGATAATAGAAATTCACTTGTCCAACTAAAACAAACGACGAATTCGCTTTAGAAATTAAAGTCTGAAAAGTTTCACTAGCAAACTTGAACCAAGTCCACAGACTTGACAACACTCACTGAAACTTCCCCTCCATCCAACAATCAAACCATTATGCTAATTTCTAATTGGATTGTTATGAGAAGGATCGCTTTGTATTGTCTCCTTTCACTGGAGATATATTATTTTGAGTGACTAGTGAGTTTTATGAAAGAAAATATTCTACTTGGAGATATGTAAAAAGGTTCCGGAACAATAAGTGTGCTAGATGCAATCAATCTCACATCTCAGTATTGTTGTGAAACGAGAAAAACAGTGTCGTAACAAAGATCCTCTCAACTCCCTAGCGACACTGTAGCCTTTTAACAGAGTTGAGTTTGATCAATCTTGTCTCTGCAAGGTAAATTTCAAAATACTTGTGAGCCTATTTTGATAACAAATCAAGAACGGGTTTTGCTACAACCAGTTTTTGACTCGTTCTCGATCTGAGAACCTTTCTTTGTTGGTCACTCAAAATTAAGGAAAACTCCTTAGAGGTGTAAAATTGTCATTTTCCAATTTCAATGACACTAACTCTGTTTGGCTTGCATTGTGAGAACTAGAACCTTCCCTTCCATGCAAATTACGCTCAAGGAACAATCTTTGTTCGATTACGAGTTATAAAGAAGAACAAATCGTATACTCAACTCTAGAATTGGAAAGTATACAGAGAACAGGACGATAATAAAAAACTGACCAAAGGTTGGGAATACTTTTGTCTAGACACAAATTCGTACATAAACTACTTACGATAAGGAGGATCGAACCTCAAACGATTCAAGGCTATTGGTTCGTTCTCCACGTAAAGAACTTGTAGAGAGTTTTGACTAGTATAACAACAGTAAGAGTGGTGATGCTCTTGCTTCTCCTTGCACATATATTTCAAGATTCACCTTTCTTTTTTACTTTGCAAAGAGAAGAATGAAAGATTCTTATTTTTCCATTATTTCTACGTATATATTCTTTTCTTTTCACTAGGAGACGAAATTTATCCAGTATATTTAAGAGAGCAAGACCTTTACCAGTTTGGATAATCACAATATCAATTTGACTCTGCACAATTTTATTCTGCTGAATAATACAAAGTTGAAAGAGACATTTTCCTTCTTTTTAGAGCAATTTGGATAAAACTATATCTTTTCTTCTTTCTTTATGTTTGACTTGTCCCTAATGGAAATGAACGTTTCTTGTATATATAGACAGTTTGTTTATACAAAACTTTGAGTTGTCTTTGATTCTTGTTACAAATATCTAAAAAGAAGCCTCCACCAGTGTATCCATCTGTTTATATTTCGCGAGAGTCTTCTGCCTAGTGTCTAACACGAATAACTTTTGTATTATGACTCACTTATTCAAGGAGCTGATGTTTGAGAGAGTGGGAAGAAAGTAGGAGGCAAGTGGAGCTAAACAAATCTTTCCTTGAATTTGCAGAGCTTTTAAAAGTTTTGTTTTCTTCGTACTGGAAGAAATAAGAGCTCTATTGGGGTTATCCTTGCCCTAAAGCAGCTTTGTACTTTATATAGTTTGCTTTCTTATATATGTTCACAATTTGTGGTTTTTACAAAGTTCAAGAGAAGGCAGTGAAAACCTTTAAACCTAAACAGTCATGTTTACCTTCAAAAACACCTCAACTATATAGTCGACTACCTGGAAGAGACAATTCAACTATAATTTAAATGCTATGATGAAAAACGAGAAGAGAATCGATAGAATAGACTCAGTTGGACTGAATTGAACTTTTTTGAAAATAAGTTTTCTCTCAGCAGAATCCACAATATCAAAAGTCACTATTGTCTGCAAATATTTCAGAGGAGAAAGAAAGAGGAGGAGTTGACTCTTATAGAAATTGGATATTGATGATATGCACTTGTGTGCAGGAGAATGATTCTATTAATACACTAGTGCAATCTTTCAAATATTTCGGAGATACCTTTGAACATGTTTCAAAACTAAAAGCTTTTCATTTGAAGGCTATTTTTGGTGTCAATTTTGCAATATTGCAGAGTTGTAGCAATGATTCAAAATGAATAGACTATACATACATACATGTCGAATACAACTAGAATGAAAAATATCCTTTCTTTTCCAAGTACTTAGTAAAATGGTTACCGAAAGAATATCTCAAAACATTCTTCAAGTGTCTGCTATGTTGTCTTTCTAGTCTGTTGAAAAAAGACTAGTAACTTTTTTACTATAATTTTCAAAGATTGAAACGAAAAAGGTTGTTTGTACATTTCACTTGGACTGTTGACTAGATAAAAGAGAGTTTTCCTCGGTTTTAGACCAAACGAAGGGACTTGCAGCAAAAACTTGAGGCTTCATCCAACTTGAGAACCTGCACTGCGGTCTTAAAAAGAGTTTTAGCTTCTTGAAATTCCATAAAAGTTTAGATTCCTTTCGTTTTTAATAAGTTTTTTTCAAACTGCATTTCTAGCCTTGGAATTCATATGAATGG
>NW_005178218.1:0-4448 GCF_000341285.1 Galdieria sulphuraria
AAATTTTNGACGTGCAACTGACAGAAATCGTCTCACAGCTGCAACAGAATGGATACCAATTTTCNGATCTCTTGAATGCTTTTCANGAGGATTGGGAAACTATCGTNGATCACTTNGATATCACGATCAAACAGTTGTTAAGNGATTATGGAGTCAGCTTAAANAAATTTGTGACGATGACGGGAGCCACCTTGCAACAATTACTNGACAAGTTTGGAATAGGTTTNGANGAGTTTGTGAAGGAAACGGATTCTACTTTGAACAACATTCTTTCCACTTTNAATTACGACTTGAGNAGTCTGGTTACNGACTTCCATATTGCATTGTCNGATATNGAAAGTTTGTTCAACATACCTTTCAAAGACGTTGTCAAGGAGTTCGATCTNGACCTTCAATCTGTAGAGAAAATGTTCGGTCTTACTGTATCGCAAGTTATCAAGCAATTGAATATGGATATTTCCAAGTTTCTNAGTGTATTCGATATGTCCATACAAGAGTTTGTGCAACAGACAGGTGCTTCTATCAAAGCCTATCTTAAACTGGTTCAACACCACCTTTAAAGACTTTGTTCANGAGTCCAATTTAGCATTACAAGAAATATTGAATATTTTCAACGTCGGATTACANGATGTGTTNGAAATAGCCTCAATGTCGATCCAAGATTTCATNGACTTGTTTGGATANGACATGAAGACTTTTGTACAGTCATTCGGACTAGATATNAGCGATGTACTACATGTCTTCGGTATTGGATTTGCAGATTTTATCAAGCTCATGCAATATTCCATAAGNGAGCTTCTCTCAATCTTNGANAATATTTTTGCAAACGTGGANGACTTGATTGCATGGCTTATTGGCAACCTTTCNAAGGATGTATGNGAAGTGATCAACATACTCTGCCCACCTTCGTCCTCGTGCTCCATACTGGGAAAGTTCTGNGATCGGAGAAGAACGGCTATTCCATTNAATTATATNAGACAACAAACAAAGAGCCAAACAGGGAATCTGTACATTTCTGTTACCAGTTCGAATCAAGGCAAACGTTCTGCAAAGGANAGNAGCTTACCAAACAGCAACAATGGTGGCAGNAGTGGNAATGGTCTAAGTTGTTTTCCNAGCAACTCCAAAGTATATCTNGACAAATTACANAGNAAAACTATGGAACAGTTGCGAGTCGGAGATATGATACTNAATGCNGAAGGAAAGCCCACCAAAGTCATTGGTTGGTTGCANAGAAANGAATATCAAGAAGGAAACTTTGTCCATGTACACTTTGTCAACAACAGNAANAAGCTTACCATAAGTGGAGATCATTTGGTATTCTCATCAAAAGGAGTGATCAAATCTCGACAGATTGTAGAAGGAACTACGTTGCTGAAAAGNGAAACGGTTTTGGTNAAAGTTCATTCTGTCCAGAGGTTAACAAGNAAGGGTGTTTATGCTCCTCTTACAGACTCCGGAACTTTGTTGGTNGATGGATTTGCTTGTTCTTGTTATGCATATTTTCCGAGTCACTGGGTTGCNAACCTGTTCATCCCAGCGTTATGGAAACTGTTGAAACCTTTTCATATGTANGANGACTTTGTTTCACTGGTAACAGCAAGTGTCTTCAATTTGTTTTACTTTTTCAAATAAAGATTCTTTCGTTTTAAAGAGATAATAACAAACCACAAACAAGATAAATATGATAAGATCAGGTATTACAGAGTGACAGAAAAGGTGGTAGAATGAGCCATTCAGTCGAGCTTCACTTAAACTATCGAGTATGCGGCAATCATATACACGAATATGATACTGCAAACAACGACATAGATCACTAGTATCCTCTAGGGTTTATTATCGATGCGATGGCCAATCAGATTCAATGAAGCATTTAAAGCGTCGAAGCTTGGCTCAAATGCTGTCATTGCCAGTTTTCAATTGTAAGGAAAGCATTGCAAGCAACGAATCAAAGTAAAGCCTTCGTTGAGAAATAGCTATTGTCCGTTTCGAAGACATTTCGATCTCACTACAAAATTGAGTGGCAAGTGAAACCAAAGTCAATGGTTTCATTTCTCCCTATTACTTTATACAATAAGAAGGCTTCCATCGGAGTTGAACAATTTACCTATAAGCAACTCGTTCGACGAATATTATGGAAACGAAAAGTCAACTTTTATCTCCGTCCAGATATACAACTTGTTTTGAAACACGAACAAACAAGTTTGCTCGAATTTGAAGCAGCAAAAAGAAGATTTTGCATATGTACAAGATAATCGACGTCTTCATTTTGTTAGTGGCATTTTACGTATAAAGAGACTGTAGCATAACTAGCTAATATACTTCAAACTGTTCTAAAAGGCCTGTGTGAATAAAATGTTCTGCAGGTAGATGGTAAGCTTTGCTCTTTTTCAACACCAAACAGGTGTGGAATCAAAACCCACAAAAAACTTTGGGTGCAAGCTCACTGATTCTACTGAACAGGATACAAAGTACGAATAAAAGTAGTCATAGTCGAAGAGTTGAAAATTCGAACTCCAAGGCAACTGAGTTCAAAGCCAAGCAGGTTTTAAACCGAAAAACAGCTTTCTTGTGAAAAAATAGGCTTGTGTAAAGACGACTAATTTCTAAGGAAAAGAACGCTGAAGATGAATTCTGTAACTGTTGTCTGATGCCGCAGCAATCTTTCCAGTTCCGACTCAACAGTTGTCAAATTGTAGACAGATACTTTAGCTACCCCTTTCTGGTTTTAGTCTTATTCGTCACCACGCTCTTGTGCTTATTTTTTCCAGTATAAACATTAACTGCTATAAACACTCGTGACTTATTAGTCTTCGACATTTTGGAAAACCTTTAAACTTGCTCTGAATCGTTTACGTGTTCTAGTGTATGCCAAGTATAAGTGATATTTGTGGATACTAGTTGCAAAGAAATGAAATATTCTACTTTATAATGTTTCTTTTTTCTTGTTTGTTTGTTTCTAATATCTAGTAGCTCAAAATGTTTGATAGTTTGATTCAAGATTGTCTACAACCAAGTGATTCACATCATGACTATTTCCAGAGTCTTAGCTTCCAATTAAGTATTTCTTGTGTGATATATCTTTGAAATCTGCGAAAGTGCTTTTGACATAGCTTATAAGTAACCGTATCTATTTCGCATGCATTTGAAGGATAATATGCCTTCACTGAACAATTAAGTATTGTAAATTACGAATTCTAAAATAGACCACTCTTGAGGGATTCTAAACTATTATGCTGAGCATCGAAGCTGTTTGTCTTTTCAGATCATCGTTTTGTCTCTTCTGAACACTTGATATCGTTGATCACCGGAAGTTAAGGGAATAGTTTCAACAACAACAGTAACTATAGATAATTTCTTTCCGTTTCACATTTATAGAAGCGTCCTCGAAATCTTTGAGTAGTCTGAACCGACGATATTATAGTTTTCTCTCGAAAAGAACTCTCTGAAATTTATCTCTCAGAACTTGTGCCGTTTTCCTTTTCAATGTTCTTGACGCTCAGGAACGAGTGCCTGTTATTCTATAACTGGCAGTGGGATAATCTGAGATATCTTATTTTGAGACTGAAGTGCTGTTCTATTGTGAGACATTTTGCTTTGAATTTGAATCAAGTCACAGATTGTGAAATATAAACGCTTGAAGAGATAGTTTTCGGTCACTTATTGCTACTTTGGTATTTTACCATGGTCTTTCTATACTCAACGAGGTTTTAGGTGTATTGAGTTTTTTTCCACTCAAAGGAAATAAAGTAACTTGGAGGTCTGTTCAAACTTTCTCTATGAATGCCAATAGCGCACAGATCGTGAAGTGATAGCCTTATTTTGGAAGCCTTGTATCAAGCTCATATAAATTTGAATATCTCATTAGAACAGTTGTCCTGTTTACAAGTGCGGCCATGGCAAATATTGTTTCCAGGTAAGTAGTGTAAAATATCTATTAGAACAAACAAACATAGAATGTTGCCATTAGATATGTCGTAAATAAGGTTACACCCTTTTAGTGATTTCCACTTTCTTAACAATGATTGTGGTCTGATTACACACTGTCTTTCTTTTCAAACTTCAGGATGATTTCAGTGCCTTCGCATTCGAAAAATGCTTTCCTTTTTCTATAAGAATGTAAAACTCGATTCCAATGGAAGACAATCCTTTCATTGTATCATTATCGATCAATTGGCCACGTCAACGCTAGTGACGTGGCTCATACCGTTGATTGAGTATATATTGCAAAAAAATTCTTGTCATCATTTACAATTTGTGCTTTCACATTCATGATGTACCGAGTTCCAATCTTGCTGTACTTCCTATTGGTTTTGTCCTTTCAGCTTTCAGTCGCTTTATCTTCCAATTCAAACAACCAGTGTGCTTGTTTATGCTACGGATGTAAAGCATTAGTACTTGATTTGTGCACACCAGGATTTCAATCCATAAATCTAACAACCATGAGT
>NW_005178217.1:0-4425 GCF_000341285.1 Galdieria sulphuraria
AGGAATCCTTAGTATATCTCGTAAGAGTGGAACTAGGTTGGAGGGTTCCATATCCACCATTTCGAAGGCTTCTTTTTTTCGCAAAATTTCCGCGCCAACTTGAGAGCAGGCAGCCTTTATTAACAAATAGTAGACTGCCCACTTCAGGTTTCGAAAAAACTCTATGGGGACTGTGGGCTCCAACCTCCTCAAGTCCACAAAGAGCAACGAAGCCCTTTTTAATTTCTCCAGGAAACCTCTTCGGTTGGCCTTCTCAGACTCATAAACGTAATCGAGACCTATCAGTGCACTTTCACCCATACTATTCACCAGTTCCAAGTAACTTTGTACGAATTTTGTCTTTCCACTTCCGAAGAGGTGAGGACCAAAGGGTATGACTGGTTTGAAATGGCGACCAAGTTTACGGAGAGTGTATAGCTGAAATAACTGCAGTGTCACTACACGAACATCATTTTCTCGGTGTACTACAACCATGTCATATACGGTTTCTGGTTCAAGCTCACTAGACATATCGCAAGCTATGAAGTAAACTATGCGACAGTAAAATACAACAATGGTCAATCAATCTTCTTTAATAGTTTCCAATGCTCAAACTCTTGATTGCGACGAAAGTCTTTTGAAGCTTAGGACAAGTCTTGATAAGAACATGAATTGCCTTTTAGATAAAAACTATCTTTCTCATTTTTTTTGTAATAAAGAGTGGATATTGGTTTGTGTGCAATTGTATATAAAAACAACTTCTCTGAGCTATTAGAAAATAGACCAGCTGAGGAACTTTCAACTTAAGGCGAACTATAAATAAAGTATTTGACGAATACAAGACCTTGTATAAAACCCATTTATCAACACTTTGGGACACTCTCCTGAGAAGTAACAAGAAGCAAACAAGACCTGTCAAACTGTGACAGTGACTTTTGCAACAATAGGCTTATTTTGATTTTCGTGGTTAGTACTATATTAAGACAATAGTCCTCAGAGTAAAAGCAAATAAGTTGTAACCGAGTTTCAAACATACAAAAAAGTTTACTTGCTCTTCAAAACAAAGTGAAGGACTGCGTTAGAATCTATTGCCAACTTAAGAAACTGTTACGGATTCTATCAAGTAAATCTAATCCAAAATCCCAAAAAGTAGGATTATGAGAAACATGAAATGCTCTTTCAAGTCCATTCAATATTTCGTCGTCAATCAGCATTTGGACATCTCTTTCACAAAGAATAACAAGTTCACAGTTATCAGGTACTTTGAAAGAATCATTTCCAATAAACATTCCACTGGAGTAACAACGACTCTGATTACCCAACTCATTAGAAACATTCAATGATAACTTTGTACTAACAATAATAAGCATACAATGATGATAATCCATTGCACTGGATAAGACTTGATCATAAACAGGATCTAAAAATTTCTTGGCTTCATCTATAATATCTGACCAGCCAATTCCTTCCGACTTCCAACGTCCTTTACAAGCAACTCCAACAGTAAGAACTTTGGGTTCCACAGGAGATTGTAATTGGAATATAATATCAGGACTATGAGAAGTAGCGTCCAAAGGAATGTAAATAGTCTCTAAATAAAGTGTCTCTCGAATAATCTTATTCCATTCAGTATTGGCAAAAGTTCTTCGACTCTTGTTCGATTCACTTCTTGTTTCTCTAGAACTAACAACAGACTTGATATAGTGAATAGGTGATATTGTACTGATTGGAAGTTTCATTTGTTTCCATATCGGAGACAATTGACATAACAAATCCCTCAACTCATTTCGATTCTTTGAAGACAACATCAAAACTAGTCGTAAAGCAACAATTCCTTCAAATACACGACACTTTGAATAGAAGAAACAATCTACTGGTTCGACATCGAGTGATCCAAGAAGTATCTTTTCCAAAGAAGATATGGAAGGGTCGTTCTTGAAGATTACAACAAATACTTTCGGAATTAGGACTTGAAAAGTATTTTCGTCAATAGGATATCGATATAATCCCATTTCAGTGACTGCATCATATAAAAAGGACTCCGAGGTCAATCTATCATCTACTTTAGACGGTATACGATAAAGAGCCATCATCAAAAGTAAATCAAAAACACTTCTTCTATCTTCGTCCAAATTCAATATTCGTTCCACAAATGGTTCAGCACAAATTCTTCGGAAATCGTAGTCATTCATACACGTCAAACATTCTTCTTTCGATATGAAAGGCTTATTTCTCATTACCACATAATTCAAAAGCATATTCACTAAACGCGTCAACAAACCAGGAACTCCACCTGTACATTCCAATAACGAATCTGCCAATTCATTTACTGAAAATGAAGAACTACATAAGACATTACAAACTGGAACTTGAGTAGGTGTTTCAAGAAGACTTTTTTGAAGGAACTCAACGATACTGGAAGCGTCCAAAGGTGATAAAGAAATAAAATGTAGTATAACTCTTGATAGCCCAAAAGCCACATCATTGTTAATACTTAAACCCTTGCTTTTCCCAACAACAATAAAAAACAAGTCGGGTTCTTTGCACAATTGACTAATGATACCGAAAAAGTCATTGTACGGTCGAACCACACCTTTGTCATTCTTCTCCAGTTCAAAAAAAGTTGCCTTTGTATCAAACACACCAACTTCGTCAATTGCCAACAAAAGATATTGATCGGAAGGAATGCCCAAAGTCTTCCGTAGCTCTGCAATTAGAAAGCTTGGATAGGGAGGAATGTGTCTGTAGGCTTCATCAGGCTTCATAAACGGTAGACCCATCTGATTACAAGCTGATCGGTACAATAAATAGTAGACTGCCCACTTCAGGTTTCGAAAAAACTCTATGGGGACTGTGGGCTCCAACTCCTTCAAATCCACATAAAGCAATGAAGCCTTCTTCAAATTCTCCAAAAAGGCTCTCCTCGAAGGGTCCGAAGCAAATTTCGACAGAAAAGTTTCACCAAACCTTTGCACCAACTCCAAATAGGTTCGGGCAAAGGTCGTTTTGCCCGAGCCAAAGAGATGGGGGGCAAATGGTATGGTCAAGCGATAGTTGCAACTACTTGTTACACCCCTGAGTTGTTCTCTGTTGCTATGAAGATCATACAGTTCTTTTGTCACTCGAACAACATCTCTTTCACGATCTACCACAATAGACTTAAAGTTGTCCACAGCTTCCCACTTTTCATCCAAACTCGCCATCGCCAAAGAGAAATTAAACAATCTTTTGTTTATTTCGGAGTACAAATATAAATAAACGATTGACTGTTTGTCGGTCACAACAACAACAAGGAAAACAGTAAAGGATACCAATCCAACTTCTTCTCTTTATCAACTGATGACTATGTCATACCCTTTATGGCTTGGACTGAGATGACTTGAACTATGGAAGAACGATCAATATGGCTTTTTCCGCTATCGATATTCTTATTCTCGTATGCTAATATAATGCCAACTCTCATAGGGTACAAGAAGGATTAGAAGGAAGCCAATGTTTATTTCACAAGTTTTTTATGCTCTTTGAGAGTATAAAGCTATTGAACATGGCCCATTCTCACATAGATAAGAAAGTTTCTTTCAGAATTTTCGAGAATAGTCATGAGAGTTCCGAGCAATATAGATTGTTCATGAAGAATTTGTTCCATAGACGTCTCTCTCTAGATTTTCTGTATTTTATGGAACAGTTTTTACGTCACTTTTGCTTCATTTCGAAACACGGAACTAGAGTATGAACCAAGTCATTCTCTTCTGTAGTGTATTCAAAAGCTCCAGTTGAAATATATTATTTAGTAGAAATGCAGAAACCCGCAAGCACAGCACTGCTTTATTCTCAGCAATCGTCAAATTCCTTTCTTACGATATCATGACAAGTAGCAGCTTATCACTAAAGCTACAAAAGTTGATGATAGCAAAAGACAAACCAAAACAAATGTGCAAAGAAGGATCCAAAATATCTCGTGGTTTTATCAAATCTCAGAAACAACATTGACTCACACAAGTGTATCATCAATACTCAATTTCTGTAAGAGTCAATAACTCCTGTTTCTTTCTCCTCTGAAAATAGTGGCATTTGATACTGTGAATTCTGTTAAGAGGAGAAAAGATATTTTCAAGAAAAATTCAATTCAATCGAATTGAGTCTATTCTAGCGACTCTCTTCTCGTATCTTGTCATTGCATATCATTTGAATCATAGTTGAATTCTTTCTCCTCAATAGTCGACTATACATTTGAGGTGTTTTTGAAGGTAAACATGACTGTTTAGGTTTAAAGGCTTTTGTTGCATCCTCTTGTACGATAAACTTTGTAAAAACCACAACTTTTAAAGATATACAAGAAAGCAAACTATAAAAAGTACAAAGCTGCTTTAGGAACGAGATAACTCCAAGAGGGCTATTATCTCTTCCAATATAAAAAGAGGTAAAACTTTTAAAAGCTCTGCAAAT
>NW_005178216.1:0-4372 GCF_000341285.1 Galdieria sulphuraria
ATGATGTGTAATTCGAATCAATTCAGTAAACCAATACTGAATGAAAATGAAACCAATGAAGGTCTGAAAGATTTCGTCCGTGAACCTTCCCAAATAAGGAATAAGAGCAGCTGTATTAAGACAGCCTGATAAAATAAGAAAGATGCCCATCCATATTCCAGTCCATGCATAGAACGGAAGGAACTCGAATCCTAGCTTGTCTGACCATCGCATAAGTACTTGAATATAAACAACAGTAGGCCCAGTAATCATATTAACCATGAGAGGTTGACCACTAAATAGTGCAAACCCCAGACCGAGTACCCCTTGAGAAAAGAGACACTCTATCACACCGATCTGCCCATGAGTGGTTCTTTCCACAATATAGCCAAAGACAATGGCAGGAAGTGTTGCGGTAAAAATTAGAAATATACTGGCAAACAAGTATTTCTGTTGAGCACGTCTTTGGTTGATTTCGAAAACAAAGTCTGACAGGTAATGTGGCAAACGACGCTTTAGGTCAGCAATAACTAAGACAAAAGGATACAAGAACATAACAGAGGTCCAATATCCTAGAAGATGATAGCGACGATGAACAGAATTTGAACTTGCGTATATCTTTTCATTCATTATGCCGATGGTTTGATTCAAAGTTGCATCATTGCTCTCATGATGCATTTGTTGATTAAGCGGTTTCACGGCATTCTCCTCCCTTTGTTCTTTACGTGCTGATTGGCGTTCCACAAAACGATGGATAGCTATCCTTAAATCATCATCTGTAGGACAATTAAAACTTTCTTCACGAAATTCTGCGTCTGCTAGTAGACTGGCAACAGATTTTGCAGTTTCTGGAGCAGAATAAACCATGCCAGTACCACTTCCGGTCAAAACCAAACCAACAAATTCGGTAAGAGAACCATTTAAAGAGCCTAAATTGACAGGTTCAGTGAGCTGAACTAAGCTAATAACTGTCTGTCCGACTTGTATATTATCCAAAGAAGCATAACCAACTATGAAAGAAGGCCCTTGTACACTATGTGTCCAATATCCTAGCGTCTTGCCACAGCTAGCATCCCAAGAAAAGGCTCCTTGCTCTACTAGAGAAGAATTTTCAGCTCCTAGCAGCTTCGACCTTGCTTCCTTGCGGGCTTCTTCCGTAACAAGGTTTCTTCTTTCTAATAGCTGCAGTAGTTTGAGAATGATTTCTTCAGAATCTTCTCCTCGGAACCTGGTCTTTATTACTGATTTTCTGTCCTTCGCAAAAGACTCCAAGATAGAGAAGCCATGGAGGTCTTCCGAAACATCCAACAACGTCACGGGGTGGATAACACACTCAAAAGTATCTTCCGTGTTTCTTTCAAATACTGACAAATCTGCTTCCGATATGCTTGGCTGATACGACGACATGCCAGACCACCCAACTTTCGGATATGCGCGATCACAAAATTTACCGGCGGAATCCTACTGTAATTATAAAAGACGCATCATTGAAGATCAACAAAACTCCGTTTCAAAAATTGAAAGCAATTTCTTTTTCCAAAATGTTGTTTTAAAGTTTTGATAGCGCCAAGGCAGCCTAGAAAGCTTGCTTCAAAATTTCTTCCGTAGTATATACTGGTTTTGAAACTTTGGAAATGTGATTCTTTTTCAGAAAAAGTTCATATGCTATAATATCTATGAATGCAAAAGTTTGTTGCTAATTTTTTGTATGGGTTATATAAATAGTTTCGAAAAATCGCCTAGTGCTTTGCTAGTAGATCCTTCAGTACGCAGAAAATATTTTTCCTAAAATGGAGTAAGATTAATACGATGTGAATTTCTCAATTTTTCTTAATAGATACATAGTATCATCTTCATTTAACGATGAGAACCTGATGACAACAAGTTGAAATGTATATATCGCGGATCCCTTTAATAAGCTCTTCTGGTTGGAAAAAAAAGTAACGCAGTATCCTCTCTGACAACAAGTAAAAGAAGATTCAAGACAAGCACGACTATATGTGGCAATAAGTTGTCAAGTTTTGAAGGATATCCAAAATCCAATCTATTTCATCGTTTTCAATGGAAAAATAGTCGAGCTTGAAATTCAGAATTCAGCCGTCGTTTATGTCATACAAAACATGCAACTATGGTAAGAAGAATAAATTGTGCAAAAGTTTAAAATAGTTTTTGACAGTGTCTTATAAAACAGCCCCTGATTTATAACAACTTTTGAAAATTATTTGTTTTAGAAAACTTCTAAGACATTAAAACAAGATATTCCTAAATATTTTTGGAAAGAAATAAAACTATTTCTTGTAGGGTTGAAATGCCAATATTTCTCGAATGTGGATTATCCACAGACTTGAAAGCCTTCCTTAAATTCAATAAAATGTCTTTGCCAATAAAGTTTTCTACATCAGCTTCAGAAAGAATAACCAATTCACAGTTGCGAGGAATCACGAAATCTTCAACACTATCGCCAGATGAATAACAACGACTAGAATGATTCAAGTCCTCAGATACGTTGGTCGCTAACTGAGTACTCATAATAATCAACATACAATGCCGTGTAGGATGACTAGTCAATACTTGATCATGCACTGGTTTTAAAAACTTGTGAGCTTCTTCCAAAATTTCATTCCATCGAATACCATTACGACTCCATCGGCCTTTACAAGCAATACCCACAATCATCAAGTTCTTCTCATTCGTTCTTCCATGCAACTTGAATAATATATCTGGACTATGAAATGTTGAATGAAATGGAATATATATCTTTTCAAATTCTAACATTTCTTCCACTATCCTTTCCCATTCATCATTGCTTCCAAATGTCATTCTCTCCATTCCTGATACAGTTCTGGTATAATGTATAGATTTCATATAATAAGCAGCAGATTCGGAAGAAAATTGTAAATTCATTTCATTCCAAACACGAGACAATTGACCAAGAGTAGAAAACATTGAGCTGTTTGTAGGATGCCGACAAAAATGTAAATAAAACAGTGTAGCAATAAGACCTTCCAAAATTCGACATTTCGACTCATAAAAGAATTCAACAGATTGAGACTTGAGAGTCCGTAAAAGTAACCATTCTAAACGATCATCCTTTAAGCCTTGGTCAATATATTCAATCAGTAACTTGGGAAGCAACACTTCATAGCGTTCGTTGCGGTCTGGTTCTATAACCAATCGACGATAGAGGCACATATCTGTAACTAGATCAAACAAAAACACATCAGAATTGGAGCTTATTTGCACAGTTTCATCAAAATCAAATCGAATACGATACAAAGATAATAACGTAAGCATTCTTAACAAGCGCTTACGCTGCTCACTGAGACTTATCAGACGAGGTAAGAATGGAGCAACACAATAATTTGTTACTAGAAAGCTATTCATTATGTTCAAGAAGGTTTCCTTAGATAATAAGAAATTGTTGTTGGATGATTTATACAGCAAAAGGTAACTGATTGCTCGAACAAGTAAACCAGGAACACCACCAGTCAATTCCAACAACAATTCTGCAAGTTCACTAGTTGAGAAGTCTTCATGACAAAGAATTTCTGAAACCTTTGGGCTCCCAGGGAATAAAAAGGAAGAACTTTTCTCCAAATGTTCCACGATACTATGTTTCTCAAGCGGCGAAAGAGGAATAAACACTAACTGAACCCTTGAGACTGAAGCTACGTAATTGTATATATTTAAGCCTTCACTTTTCCCAACAACAATAAAAAACAAGTCGGGTTCTTCGCACAATTGACTAATGATACCAAAAAAGTCGTTGTATGGTCGAACCACACCTTTGTCATTCTTCTCCAGTTCAAAGAAAGTTGCCTTTGTATCAAACACACCAACTTCATCAAAAGCTACCAAAAGAAATTGATCGGGAGGAATGCCCAAAGTCTTCCGTAGCTCTGGAATTAGAAAGCTTGGATAGGGAGGAATGTGTCTGTAGGCTTCATCAGGCTTCATAAACGGTAGACCCATCTGATTACAAGCTGATCGGTACAATAAATAGTAGACTGCCCACTTTAGGTTGCGTTTTTCCTCGATGGGTCGAGTTGGCTTCAACTCCCTTAAATCCACAAAGAGCAACGAAGCCCTTTTCAGCTTCTCCAGGAAACCTCTTCGGTTGGCCTTCTCAGACTCACAAACGTAATCGAGACCTATCAGTGCACTTTCACCCATATTATTCACCAGTTCCAAGTAACTTTGTACGAATTTTGTCTTTCCACTTCCGAAGAGGTGAGGACCAAAGGGTATGACTGGTTTGAAAGGGCGACCAAGTTTACGGAGAGTGTATAGCTGAAATAACTGCAGTGTTACTACACCAACATCTTGTTCTCGGTGTACTACAACCATGTCATATACGCTTTCTGCTTCAAGCTCACTAGACATATCGAACGCT
>NW_005178215.1:0-4348 GCF_000341285.1 Galdieria sulphuraria
TCCAATTTACATTTGCTCCAAACCCTCTCCCATTAATTTACCCCTTCTTTCTTACATCAACACTCCCCCATGACAATTTTCAAACCAAAGTTGCACTACCATCCTTTACCCGCAATCGACCATTTCATTCCCCCATACATACTCTCTCATCAATTGGCAATTTACAAAATGCAATTCTTTGCCTTTTTTAAGTTTGTTCATTATTTTTTTGCGCCATTTTACTTAATCACATTAGATACATATATTTCTTTGAAGAAAAAAAATTTTATTTCTATACATACTACGACTATGTTCTCTTTTTTTATAGGTTAGTTTTCACTTTTGATGTTATTAATTTTAAAAAAAATAATCCTTGCGTTTATGGCGTGTCTGTAGTATAGAGTGTCAAGGCAGCTTTAAAATTTTACTTATTATCATTATCTTTATTGTGTATCTTTTTATAGTAAATATTTTGAAACTAAACTAAAAATTATTTTCTTTTGTCAATTTAGTGGATAATGTACAAACATACTCTCTTTCAAATTTATTCTTTTTTTGCTTTGTTGAGTTTTATGTGTTTATATAATATTTACTTTGAACATTTAATTGTAATAGTTAAAAATTAAGTCAATGATTAAATTTTTTCATAATGTTTTCAACGTTTCAATTAACTATATTAAATTGTTATTACATTTTCTTTAGAAATTTAATATGAAGATTATTTTAGAGTAAAAATATATTATGAAAGCATGGAAACATTATGTGAACAGCATGTAGTTGAACTTTCTACTACTACTATCTCATAAAACAAAACTGAAGATCAAATTTCAATCTTTTTTGCTTTTCAAATTGGATTTTTCAAACACCCTTCCTGTACGGACTCTCCCAAGATTTTCAATTCACACTCAGTCCTCTTTGCACACTGTCCTCAATTTCAAATGCCCCCATTTCTAATTTGCCCATTCTTCCCCGCATCCATAATGGCAATTTCCAGATCAACACAATCGCCTTTGGGTTGGCCCCTCCAATTTCCTTACACCCCTTTTCCCACCCATTTCCCCATCGCAATTTCCCCACTCTCTCCCATTTCCAATTACCCATTCTTTCCCAGCACACCACAATGGCAATTTCAAATCACGATCACCTTGGGGTTGGCCAAAATTGGCCCCTTTCCCCCCACCCATTTTCCACCCATCGCAATTTCCCCACTCTTTCCCTTCCCCTTTTCCAATTTACCCATTCTTTCCCATCCCACACCCATAATGGCAATTTTCAAATCAAAATTGCGCGGGCCCATTTTCAATCGGCCTCTCTTTTCAAATTGCCCATCTTTCCCATTAGCAGAAAAAATCACTAAAAAGTGTGTATTGTATACTGGTACTCATCATATTATGCAGAATCAGACCCAATAACAAAATCAAAATCTTCATTTTACAGTATACCAATATGATTCAACGTTGAGTCAATTCTGGAAACAATGGATTCAAACGAGTTTCGATCGACCTAGGTAATATTGAAAGTAATTTACAACTATGAAGAAAGAATGTGGGGATTTTTTCTCGTTATGATTTTTTGTCGAGGAAACTATCAACTAGATTGTTCTCTATGTATTTAGATGAAAGAATATTAGTACTCGTTGGTATTTCGTCTGCCAACTCTGCTTGGGTAAATTCCTCCAATAAATCCATACAATCGTGAAGCACGGTATTAAATAGACTATTGAGCATATATAAATACTATGTAAACCAAAGTCTAGGGTATAACGACTCTTCTTATGGGACAGAGAGGTTTCGAGTGTCACGATAAAAGATCTTGATGAGCTAAAGAACTCATAATAGACGGACAACCCAGTGTGGTTCAAGTAACCCATTTCATTCTATTAGCACTATCCAATCCAGTTCGTATTCATCTTGAGAATTCACAATGAAACTACTCCTATTTATGTCACTTACCTTGTATAAATCTTTTTCTATGGTTACAACTTGTTTTTGACTCGCAAATCAACTATTTGTCTAAAGTGAATTCTTCAATCACCCTTTTGAATAGAGTTGTCCTGCTACTATTTCTCGAATACTGGAATCAGTCAATTTTACAAGCCCAAGTACAATTATTTGTCAGTTGATAAATAAATAGGTTAGTATGACACTAAACGATCAATCATTCAATCAATGAATCAACACAAACCAAACTCAATTCTTCATCCATAAAGATAAAAAAGAGTCTGTTGTTCAAATGACCATGACCCACTGAAAGCTGTACCAGGTTACCAACTTGAATTTGTAAGAGCTTCATATAACAAAGATAAGAGACAACTTTTTTCACCAAAAAAAGTAAACGGATCTAACCATATGTCTCAGCATGACTTGAAGTACTAACAATCAAAGGTTATGATCAAAGTACTTCTTCGTCAATCTTCTCAAGTTGTCATGTGGATTCAAATCTTTCAAACAACATAAAACCGAATGTCTGCTTTCTTCTATTTAAAATAGGAATGATCTCTAAAGCTGCCAAGCATACAGTTCCTTCCAATTCAGTTGAATTATCTCATATGTCTATGATTCTGTAGTTAACTGCGACATTATGCATGTCCCACTATCAAATCGAACTTTGATGGAACAGATTGGAGTCAAGTAAATTCTATCAAAACTGTACAATTCATAGCCATAAAACTTGATAGTCTCAACGATACCAAGGCTTTTATGAAACCAAGTTACAGGATGAGGTGTATGATAAAGGGTGGAAAAAGTTTAAGGAAAATTTCGAATAGCATATAATAGGTACTCCTCAAATACAGTATTCATAACAAGAATATGAATGCATACGAACAAGGTCAAGTCATTCTATTTGACATCAAGTTCAGTACAAAAGTAGCCAGGATAGATTATAGTCCCTCTCTCTGCAACTTAAAATTGAGCTTGTCACTAGACATAAACGATATGATAACTAACAATAACATTCTATTTATGACGAACTTGTGCAATTCTATAAGGCTCCGTGAACAAGAGAATGAATGGTGCTTAAAGAAACAATAAATTGCTCTTAATCCGACGACATTGATCTGATTCTATCAAGCAAAGCACTTGGTCTATTTACTAGTTTGATAGTTGATTGCTCTATTTTGTAAAATTACTTGTTCCACTCAATACAGTTTAAACTCGGTTCAACATAGCCGAAACTATGATCTTTTAAAATCAGTTGAATTCAAACTGATTCCTGGACACTAGCTCATATACCTATTGTCTCTAGTCTTGTCGATTAGATAGAAAAATATATCCGTTCCACAATTGAGGGATGCAATGAATTTACAATGTAGCGAAATAGAGTGGACGTAAAACACAAATCACAATTCTAAATAAATGAGGAACATCAAAGAACTAGTATGTTTACGACTCTTCGAGAATAATGCTGTTGTGAGAAGTGTTGTCCTATCTCTTCTAAGAGTTGCTGTTATTGTTGTCGTCAAATGTGCAAATCAGATAGTAAATTCTGCTTTTGTAATCATTTCTGCCAGTTTATACCAAGACCTCAATGATTTTTGCAATGGAAATAAATACAAGCAACTTTTTTCTGGTCAAGTTGTTGATTGACAAAGATTGATTGATTAGTTCGAATCTAAAACCATTCGTCGAGTATGATGAGGAGTGATATTCTCCTTCATGGAATAATAGTATCGAGATCGAGTTGAATCATAAACTTGATATTGTTCTCGCTATAAATGTTGTTGTATAAACTTTCCAAACTAGTAAAGAAAGTCACAGCTATATAGAGAATAATATCTACAGAGATACAAATAACGATTCTGCACGTAAGAATGTATATTCCTTGCTTTATTCTACACTTTGCCTTTTCGAATAGAAATTTGATTGCCTTCTATCAGTGAGAATTGTTTGATATTCATTTTAGATAAAAAAAAGAAGGAAGAAGAAGAATAAGGGGAGTGTGAAAAGCATGAAGAATGCCTAAAGTAATCAGGTCTTTAAAGCATTGGGCAATTTGTAACGATTGGGGATGCCTTGAAATAGAAAACCATTTTGTTTCAACAGCCTACTTCTTATTTTATCGTGTGCGAGTACCGGTCATGCATATCAGTAGAATGGGTAAACAAAACAAAGTACCATAAACGTTCTACTTCTACCAGTATGAGGTACTAGTAGGGAATACTTTTTCTACTAGTGACTACCAGAATATCGTTGATGTTTCTAGTGAGAATCAAAGTCAAGGCTTTTGGCTCATGACACTATCTCTGTAGTCTATTGAACTAGGAAGCCATTTCTTTCTTTTTTCACTTTATATCTTTCACCATCTATTTTCTTCCAAAGCAAATTGTTGTATTCTTTTGTTCAGCGAGTTGTATAAAAGTTGAAATAAA
>NW_005178214.1:0-4344 GCF_000341285.1 Galdieria sulphuraria
AACGGAGTCATTTGCCTTGCAACCAATTCCCATGAGCAAGAAAGATTTTCAAGTCACTATCAAGCGTTATAGTAAGAGAGTAAAGGAGTATTTGGAGAAGAATCAACCAGACAGAGTGGAAAAGTTTATGGAAGGAATGAAGTCGTGGTTACCAAAGTTAATTAAAGAATTCGATGATTATGAGTTGTAAGTATAGTGAGGTTCTGCCGTATTTCATTTTGAATGTTTTTTTTTAGTTACATGGGCAAGAGTTGTGACCCAGACGCAGGTTTGATTATGTCCAAATATAGAGATGAAGCTATATTTCCCACATTTTATTATATCAAAGATGGATTAGTTGAAGAAAAGTTTTAAAAAGACAACTTTTTCAAATATTTATCATTGTCCAACAAATTTATTTCGTTCTCTATGAGGAATTCACACTACATCGAGGAGTGGTCACTCACAGAGACGTAAAGCGAACAAATGTACTCAAATCACTATAACTCATACTATATGACAACCTTTACATTCATTATCTCTAGTCACACATTTCTTCTACGCAGTTTCCTGATGTAAGTCAGCTCCTTTTGATAAAGTTTGATCCTTTTCCAAAGAAGTCAAAACACGATAATCTGCAACAGTTGGTATCCATCCACCCGTCTCACCAACCCAGTAGATAAAGAATACCAGGAACACATTAAAGAAATATAGACACATATTGCCCCATAACAGAGCTTCTACTGCGTTAACTTCTGTTCTATTGTTGTGGAGGTTCAGCATTCCAGTAGAAGGTCTCGCAGCTGTGGCAACTATGGCACCAACCAACCACCAAGCCCAGAAGAAGAAGTTGATGGCACCTTCAATATACCATAACTTTTGTTGCCATTTAAAGAATATGCCCAAGAAGCTGTAGCAAAATTCAAGGAATGAAATAACCAGACCAATGGCAGCCACAGCAACAATATATTTACAATATGACGCAATTCCCTGCAGGTTCACTTGCAAGGATGACTTGTATGCACAATATTCGTCAGCAGGTGGTACACTATGTATCCAAATACCGTCCGAATTCCTTCCCATAAGTGCCAATATAGTTATAGAGAATCCTATTGCACCATTCAGTCACTATGTTGAAACCTCCTATTTTATCGTTAACTTGTGCTTACCAATTATAGTAAGATAGAACAACATCTTAATACTAAATAGAGTAGCCACAGTGGCATCTCCCATATAAGCACCCAAGACTCTTCTTGCCATCTCTTATCAAATAGTTGCTTTACACAATTGTTCTTTTCACACAAATGTTGAGATAAAATGAAGAAAGCAGGTGATGAGAGCTCTTTTTAAAGGCCTTGGAAGCTTCCATGGAGCTCAATCATCGATCGAATCTACCAATCATATCTCGAATTTTTAAATTCCAGAACAACAGGCACTCCTTTCCAGAGCGGTTCAGCATTATACACTGGTTACACAGAATAGCTCTAGAACGCTCTGTAAGAGAATAAAAAGGAAACAAATTAGTCCTAAAGTGAAAAGTAGGTGCTTGCTGATTCCCTGACTCTTTTCCCCACTATTGTGAGAAGAGCGTAGCAAGTACCTCTGTAGGACAAAATGGACCTAGTTTTGATGAAAATTGAAGGACTAAAGTGCAACGGTTGTGTCCGAAAGCTTAAAGAGGAGTTTGAGCTGGTATCAGAAGTGGTCAGTGTTGAAACAGTTGATTTGCAGACAAAGTTGGCAGCTGTTTGCACCCAACCTGAAACTCCGTATTTCGTTTTAGAGTCTGCCATATCCAATTGTAATACAAAGTTAGAAAATATCGAAACTGTATCTGCCTGTTTTGCTTTAGAAACTTTGCATAGAGAAAGAACCTTTCTCTTGCAAATAGAGCCTTTACGTTGTTCTTCCTGTGTGAAAGTTGTCAAGGGAGCAGTTGAGAAACTATGTGGACAACTTGTGTATTCCAGTATTGAAAATAAGTTAGTAGTCGTTAAGATTCCAGTTGAAGTTGACGCTGATAACTTCATAACCAAAGTAAAGGAAGAGACCGGAAAACAAGTTACTAGTGTTTTAGAGTTGGGCCTTGGTCTGTTGGGAAAGGCGATAGTGAGTTCAGAGTTTACAGCTGAAGATGATCAAAATACTACATTTGAATATGTCTTTAAGCTGACCAACGACTTACAGGAACTTGAGATGCGCGAAGATTGGATAAGAAATGTTTTAGAGGAAAAACTTGGGATGACCAATATCCATCTTCCTAAAGAACCGAGTCATTTATTTTTTGCAGAAAGTGCAAGTAAAGTAGTATTTGATGATATGAATGAAGCTATGAAAGAAATCGACTTTGATTTGGATTGGTTTCTTTGCTATCAAGACTTAGAAGAAGACTTCGTTGGTTCTAGTTCTATGAACGTCCGCAATGCGCGTATTCGTTTGAGTCCTTTGATATCCTGTTCTCATTGTAGAGAGAAGATTTCGTCGTTGCTGAACAATGCATTGCAAGTAAATGAGGTAGAATTCTCGGATAATCCATATGATGGGTGTTTTAGAGTAGAATTGTATTCTATTTGGGGCTTTCATTCGTTGGAAAAAATCTTCCATGCTTTTAGTAGAGCTTGGATTCCATTGGAGGCAATATCCTCTTTCGCAGACTTTTGCCAGAATTTATCATCTTGTAATAATGCCAAGGAGCTTGTGGTGGATTGCAATACTATGGAGATGTGTAAACGAGATAAATTGGTAGAGTCGATCGCTTCTTCGACTGGCGTTTTCTTTGTGCAAAAGAACTATTCTGAGATGGTATTACTTCGAATTGTTTACAATGAAAGTGTTGTATCACAATCTGAAATACTGGAAAAGATTGTGTCTCTTGGATTCCGAGTAGACGTCTCCAGAGACTGTAGTATCTTGAGTTCTGTTTCAAATGCTGAGTCAACCAACAATCCAAAGGTTGGAACATTGAATATTGTAAAAAGGTACAATTGCGGCTGTAATAAACCCAACTGTTGCTGCCTATCACTTCCTTTGAAAGAAATGAAGGATCATTCTGATGAAGCTTTATCGTTCACAGAAATAGTTTTTAAGGACTCGGGGTCTCCTAGAGCGGTGGATGAACTTGCAACATATCTGTCTTGTCGGTCTTGTCATTTCAACAAGGAGCAGAAAACCCAATGTGAAGTACTCCAAAAGATGGATGAAGAGGAAATTGTAGTCTGTACGGATAGTCCAATTTGTACACTATCATCAACTGATACACCACAATCCTTTCAATATCAGGTAAGATGAACCAAAGCAAGTTGATCAGAGATACTTATGAAAAGCAGCGTGAGAAGAAGACTGCCAAATTGGCGACGACAGTTTCCGGTATGTCTTGTGCTTCTTGTGTAGGTGCTATAGAGAACTGTTTGAAGCGATATGATGGAATCGTAAATGTTTCAATTGGTCTTATCACTTCAATGGCCAATATCGAATTCATTGCAGACAAGATTTCCCCTGAAGAGATTCAAAGAGCCATAGAATCTCTAGGTTACGAAGTATCCACACCAAAAGTAATTGATTCAGAGCGAGACTCAGAAGAACTTGTATTTGGCCTTCAGGTTACTGATGGCTCCGTTGCTGATAGTATTTGTCAGATTCTTAAAGAACAACCTGAAGTGGAACATTTCCAAAAAGAGTCGATGATAATGAATGATACCGTAGAACACGTATTACCAACACAACATTTTCCTTTTTCTTTGCTTTTTCCAAAATCCAAGATGCTGACCTATCGAATAATTGTACATTTGGATGAAAACGAAGTGATGAAATGGAGATTAAGTGACAGTAAGGAATGCAAGAACGGTGAACATGTCAATCCTAAAATAAGACTGATGCGGTTGCTACATGCTCGTAACTTGGAGTGTACCGTCGTGAGTGGGAATACAAGCAAGGAGGCTCATCATTCGCAACTAAGAAAGAGGTTGGAGATGGAAGCAAACAAGTTGTTGTTGCGATGCATTGTTTCAGCCATTTTCACTATTCCTATTATGATATTTAGTTTTGGTCTCGCGAATCATGTTCGTGGCGTCAATACACGTTTAGGAAAGTCACAAATAACTGTAGCATATTTAGTAGAATGGATATTGGCAACCTTTATTCAGTTGATTGGAGGATATCCTTTCTATCGAGGAAGTTATTTCGCTATTTTTCGAAGTCATCGACCCAATATGGACGTATTAATAGCTTTGGCGACATCAACTATCTATGTCTACTCAGTTGCATCTCTCATCTATTACTCGATTGTGGATCAACCCGGTCGTGATATAGACTTCGATTCCAGTTCGATGTTAATTACTATCATAACATTTGGTAAA
Source organism: Galdieria sulphuraria (assembly GCF_000341285.1). Taxonomy (NCBI): domain Eukaryota; phylum Rhodophyta; class Bangiophyceae; order Galdieriales; family Galdieriaceae; genus Galdieria; species Galdieria sulphuraria. The sequence continues at coordinate 4,335 of NW_005178214.1, forward strand.
TGGTTGGAAG
>NW_005178213.1:0-4342 GCF_000341285.1 Galdieria sulphuraria
ACTTGGCCGCTGACAAATCTTTATCAGATGGAAGATGTTCAACCTCGTATTATGTTTGATGAACTAGTGGAGGTGGAGAGAGTTGTGAAGAAGGATCCGAAAGTTCAATTTATTTTGAAAAAGTATTATCATTTTGATAATATGGATCTTGTTATAGCGGATGGTTGGGGTATTGGAAATGATGGAGAGACATGGGAACAGAGTCGTCGTTTAGTGCAAGTTTTTCTGTGGTGCCGAATGAATGCGAAAGATGATAATTTGTATGCTCATCCTATCGAAGGCTTTACACCTATTGTAGACTTGAACTTAATGGAAATAATCTATTATACACTCCACGAGAAGCTGATATCTCCCATTCCGAGAACCCAGTATCCGTACACTGTTCGCCAACTAGGCGAAGAGAATTTGCGTGATAATTTGAAACCTCTCTCTACTTGCCAACCTAAGGGAGTTAGTTTTCAAGTGGATGGACATGTTGTGGAATGGCAAAACTGGCGACTGCATATTGGATTCAATGTTCGAGAAGCCTTAGTTTTAAGAGATGTTGAATTCTGTGACCAAGGAACTTACAGAAAAGTTCTTCATCGTGCATCATTAGCTGAAATGTTAGTTCCGTATGGAGACCCTCGACCACCACATAATCGAAAGATGTAAGCATTTATTATTTACGACTATAGTTCTGGCGAATCTATTTTATTTTCAATCCTAGAGCATTTGATGTTGGAGAATATGGCTTGGGGTTTTGCTGTAACTCTCTGAAGCTTGGTTGTGACTGTTTGGGAGTCATAACCTATTTCGATGCTGTTGTTCATGATACACTTGGCAACCCTGTTACAATAAAGAATGCCATATGTTTACATGAAGAAGACTCTGGACTATTATGGAAACATTCGGATATTCGTTCTGGAGATGTAGAAGTTCGAAGAGGAAGGAAGTTAGTAATTTCTTGCGTGGCAGTAAGTATTTTTTGTGCTCTTTCGTAAGGAATCCTCATGACATAATTTCTTTTATGAAATTTGTATGTAGACATTTGTTAACTATGAATATGGTCTCTATTGGTATAGTATTCTATTTCTATTTTTTCCAATAAGACAGTATTTTACTGTAGTCCCACTTCTATTTAGGTATTTCCATCAGGATGGAAAGATTGAGTTCACTATCAAACACACTGGACAACTTTTTACTTCTGCATGGGATATAGATCGAGATGGGAAATGTCCATTTGGAACTTTAGTGGCACCGAATGTCAATGCTCAGTATCACCAACATTTTTATTGTATGAGACTTGACTTTGATTTAGATGATGAAGACAATTATGTCAGCGAGTTAAATGTCTCTTCCATGTCAGAAAAGAAGGCTCGTTTATATCTTGATTCGAACAAATCTTGTTATACCTTTAATGGCATTCAAGTTGAAGAGACCATATTTGAACATGAGAAAGAAGCTCAAAGACGAGTGAATCCAGAGGCTGCTCGATATTGGAAGGTTTCTACTAGTAATCGTCGGAATCGAATGGGATATCCCTGTTCGTACAAGATAATACCTCAGTCTGTGAGCTATCCGTTTGCTTTGGATCATTCCTCTATTGTGCGACGTTGTCAATTTGTGAAGAACAGTCTATGGGTTACTCCATATGATGAACTTGAATATTATCCTGCTGGAGACTATCCTAACCAAAGCAGAAAGGATGAAGGGTTAGCCAAGTGGACGGATTTTAATCGGAACATTCGTGATACGGACATAGTAGTTTGGTATTCCTTTGGCATTACCCATAGTAAGTAACAATGTTGTTCGTAAGACATTGAAGTTGTAATAGAATATTCCTTTTTTGGAATAGTTCCTCAATGTGAAGACTGGCCTATTATGCCTGTCATTGAAGTAAGACTTGTTTTTTTTATCTGTAAAGATGGAGATACCACTTCTTATGTCTTTTAGGCTAGCTTTGCAATGCATCCTTCGAACTTTTTTGACCAGAATCCAACAATGGATGTTCCTCCTCAGTATCTGATCAATGACACCGTGCATGCATGTCAAAATGGTCACTAATTGGCTTGTCTTCGAAAACTGCATTTTTATGTTTGTGAATGTTCTTGAGATTAAAAAATGACAGAATAAACTTTGTATTCTGGAATTATCCCTTCACCAAATTGAAAGAGAGAAGTGAAATTTGTTTATGGTACAGTTCTTTGCTATGTGGATAGAGTTTTGCACAGTAGAAAAGTGCTAGGGTGTAAGTTTTTCATTCATTTCCGTCACATTCTCCTGAAAGCATTTAACATCTCAACATCAACAAGGGAGAATTCCTTACAGTGGAAACTGCATTGTATATTTTATTGCTATCGACTATTTATTGTGTCTATCTTAACTCACAGCAGAATTTTTTGACCATAGGAGACCTTGCTCAGTGTGCACTTGTCAGTAAGTTCAATGGCAATGTCTTGGATTGTTCAGATTATGGTTTCCTATGTCTTGTTATATCGAACAACAGAATATCGACAATATTAGTAAATGGAAAAAAACTTGAGTCTTTCAAAATCTATGGAAATGGAACCGATACATTTCTCCCATGGAAAGTGACCAAGAAATAATATTGAATAGATTAGGAATGCACATGAAAGGAGTATTCCTTTATTTCGTTCATTTTCTCTAGCACAGGTTCATGTTTCTGAGAGGTAGAATCCTCTAATAAAACACAGAATGAAGAACAGCTGGAGAAAAACAGAAAGGTCCGTCGTTGGAAATGAATTTCTACCCCAAGTGTCATAGTTCTGTGTCGTGGCCTTTAACTATCCCTAGTGGAAAGGCCATTTTATTGAAAAGCTTAGATTTTAATGGCTTAAAGAAAAGACTTGCAACCGTTAGTACAAGGCATAGCTTCGTCTCGAACGCAGTGAAAGGTACTTGTGAGTTAGAACTCAAGGATCCACAGCTGTTAAGAAACAAGTGTTACATTGGTGGCGAATTTATACCTGCTCTGAAGGAAGATGGACAAGGATGGTTTGACGTCCTGAACCCAGCTACAGGAGCTTTGATAACAAAGGTTGCTGATGGTGGTAAGTTTACCACTCAGCGGGCCATAGAGAGTGCCTTGGAAGCTTTCGAGTCATGGAAGAAACTTACCTCTATGGAGCGTTCCTCACTATTGAGGAAATGGTTTGACCTTATTCTCAAAAATGCGGAAGATCTGGGAAAGATAATGACTACAGAACAAGGTAAACCTCTTTCGGAGGCTATCGGGGAAGTCAAATACGGTGCTTCTTTTGTGGAATTTTTTGCAGAAGAGGCAAAACGTTTGTATGGTGATATCATTCCGGCTGGTGTTCAAACGAGAGCTTTGGTATTTCCACAGCCTGTAGGCGTCTGTGGTTTGATAACACCCTGGAATTTCCCGTAGGTACTTGTCCTACGTAGTGTTCTTCCTTACTGAACTTTTTAGTTGTGCTATGTTGACTCGCAAGGCCGCACCAGCGCTGGCTGCTGGTTGTACTGTAGTTTGTAAGCCTTCAGAAATGACACCATTATCGGCTTTAGCCTTGTGTGAACTTGCTGCTCGTGCAGGTATCCCTAAAGGAGTATTGAACGTAGTGACTGGCTTCCATGCTAAACCGATTGGCGAAGAGTTGACAAGTAATTCTCTTGTAAGAAAGATAAGCTTTACTGGTTCTACTGCTGTTGGAAAGAGGCTGATGTCAGAGAGTGCATCTACGGTGAAGAAAGTCAGCATGGAATTGGGTGGTTTGGCACCTTTCATTGTTATGGAAGATGCAAACCTGGACTCTGCAGTTTACGGGCTGATTGCTTGCAAGTTTAGAAACAATGGTCAGACATGTGTCTGTGCTAATCGTGTTTATGTCCATTCTAGCATATATGATGAATTTACCCACAAAGTTGTTGAGAAAGTAAAGACCCTGCGGGTTGGGAATGGAATGGAACCCGGGGTGAATTTAGGACCTTTGATTAATGAGAAAGCAGTGGAAAAGGTGGATAGACATGTGAAAGACGCCTCATCAAAGGGTGCTAAGATTATTATTGGGGGCTCTCGACATTCACTTGGTGGTCTCTTTTATCAGCCAACTGTGATAACAAACATGGATGATTCCATGACTATGTCCTGTGAAGAAACTTTTGGACCTGTAGTTGGTTTATTCAAGTTTCATACGGAAGAGGAGGTTTTGAAAAGAGCAAACAGTACCAACTTTGGTTTGGCATCTTATTTGTACACCAGCGATTTAGCTCGAGCCTGGAGAATGGCAGAGTCATTGGAAAGTGGTATGGTTGGTTTGAATGAACCAATGATAAGTACATCTACTGTTCCATTCGGTGGAGTGAAAGAAAGCGGCGT
>NW_005178212.1:0-4334 GCF_000341285.1 Galdieria sulphuraria
CGTTCTTTCGTATATCCTTTGATGTTTGAACTTTTCGCAACCTTTGGTGGTTTTCTTCCACCTCTTTATCTTGAACTATTACCACAATTGATTCAAGTGATAAATGACAATGTATTTATGCCGTATCAATACCTTGTTTCTGTTGATGAGTTGAATTTGAATCTAATTTCAGAGTGATACCCGAAACAATTCAGGTTACATCTGTATTGAAGGAAGTAATAATCACTTGCTTTAGAGTACTCTGAATCTTACCACTTCTAGTTAAATCTCAACGGGATATGGCTTAATTATTCTAGTAGATACGTAAGAAAAGGTCTATTTGATTTCTTCTTTCTCAACGTATCTAGAAACTGGTTACTGTTTTATATTACTTGAATTGTATACTGAATTCAATGATTTACTGTTCATTGGAAAGAAAGTAAGATATTTCTTGATACTGCTCATTTAAAATGACTTTTTGTGCAAGAGTTAGTCATTTGTTGATTACTAGTCGATTATTTCATCAAGAAGAAATTCTGTTTCATAAGTGAATGTCGTCTATGGTTGATTCAACTTTTGAATTCTTAGAGATTATACTGAATTTATAGAATGAATTAGTCCGTATCCCGAGAAAAACGATTTGCCATATAGTATTAATAGTAGTCCTAATACTAGGAATACAGAGGACTAGGGAGATGAAGACTTGGTTTGAAAAAAACTTGCTAGTGTTTGACTGTCCAATTATTCCTCCGCAATATTGGATAAGCTTTCGTTGATCATTTCATCCTAGATAGTTTTCATGAATTACTCAAGCGATGAATTCTAATGTATCTTTGCAGTGCCACGAATATAATACTACCAGTTTATATATTTTGATATTAACTAGTTGTTTGTTTAGATATAAGTACATTAACCTGTACTTGATTCAATTGATTACTACTTGTTTTGAAGCGCTTTTAGTTATACTATTTCGTTCCAACCAAGCATCACTGGGTACGCTGTAGTCACTTCGCAGACAAGAATCAGATGTCAATCTTTTTTCAAGTATTCGCATCTAAATGCGTTGCTTGTTAGAAACGTTCAAAGTTGAATATTGAAATACAGCCCTAGTAATGAATGGAGTCAATGCGTTAGACAAGATAACGGCACAACTCGATGCTCAAAAAGTTGAATCAACGTTTCCATTCAAAATCAATTGTTTGATAGCAAGACTAATACAATGTTATCTTTTAGAGGGTATCTACGAGAGAGTTGGTTGAATTGTCATTATGTGGACATTGGGTTATCCAATAGAGTTTCTGTTAGATAGTGTTTGTATAAGATGGCTTCTTTAAGGTAGAATTGATACTTTATTGACTGCTAGTTGTCGAGTTGATAAAGACTTTGTACCTTTGCACTTGAAATCTTGCTGTTGTATGTACAGAGTCTTTATATTCGAAACAGTGTTTTATATGGTCTTTAGGTACCCTGTATGCTTGATTCAGCATCGAATTGTCCAAGATTATCTTGAATTGTCTAAAATAATTTAGTCCTTATTCTAAAAGGATGATTTACAGACTATTATTTGGATCACTTAGAATCAAGTCGAAGATGAATTCATTCGAGAATCACTAGGTGAGAATCCGAATTGCAGCACAGCATCAATGTTTCCCTTGATATTTATTTGCTGTTTGCACTACTGGGCAAATGATTGTCCACAAATCAATTTTGGTACATTTGTGGATTGACTTTCATATTGAATGACAGTGTGTTCTAGATTATTGAGAACATATTACTATTGATGAGCATAGATCAATCAGCATCCACCATTCTTGTATCTGTACGGAATTCAATTGAACTTTGTTTGAATCCAATTGTTCCTATCAATATTGGTGGAGCACGTTCTCGTTTTACTGTCTTGGTACCAAGCTCAACTTGCGTCATAGAATCATTATTTTTTTTGAAAAAGTCATTGTGCTAAAAGTCTATTGCTTGTTTGTATTGACTGGTCGGAGAGTAGTCATCATCTTGTTATCTTATTTTTTCAAGAAAGTTGGAATAATTACCGAACACCAAAAACTGAACTTTAATTGAAATAAAGTATGACAGCGATAAACTATACTATTCATAGACCACGGAATCATTTGATTTAGAGCAAGATTCAACTAGATTGTAGACGATTGGTCACAAACGAGCCGCAAAAAGAAGCAACGTAACCTTGCTGATACAAGCTATTGAATCTCTAGTCATGCTTATATGTTTTATTGTGCAAGATGAAGGAAATGATTCCTTTCATTTCAACCTTTATACAACTCGCTGAACAAAAAAATACACAATTTGCTGTGGAAGAAAATAGATGATGAAAGATAAGAAGTGAAAAAAGAAAGAAATGTCTCTCTAGTTCAATAGACTACAGAGATAGTGTTATGAGCCAAAAGTCTTGAATTTGATTCTCACTAGAAACATCAACGATATTCTGGTCGTCACTAGTAGAAAACGAATTCTCTACAGTACCTCATACTGGTAACAGTAGAACATTTATGGTACTTTGTTTTGTTTATCCATTTTACTGATATGCATGACCTGTATTTGAACACCATAAAGTAAGAAATAGGCTGTTGAAACAAAATGGTTAGTGTATGTTATTTCATGGCATACCTAATCGTTACAAATTGCCCAATGCTTCAAAGACCTGATTACTTTAGGCATTCTTCATGCTTTTCACACTCCCCTTATTCTTCTTCTTCCTTCTTTTTTTTTTATCAAAAATGAATGTCATACAATTCTCACTGATAGAAGCCAATCAAATTTTTATTCGAAAAGGCAAAGTGTAGAATAAAGCAAGGAATACCCAATCTTACTTGCAGAATCATTATTTGCATCTTTGTAGATATTATTCTCTATATAGCTATAACTTTCTTTACTAGTTTGGAAAGTTTATACAATAACATTTATAGGAAGAACAATATCAAGCTTATGATTCGACTTGATCTCGATACTATTATTCCATGAAGAAGGATACCGCTCCTCATCATACTCGACGAATGGTTTTAGATTCGAACTAATCAATCTTATGTCAATCAACAACTTGACCGGAAAGAAGTTGCTTGTATTTATTTCATTGCAAAAATTATTGAGGTCTTGGTATAAACTGGCAGAAATGATTACAAAAGCAGAATTTACTATCTAATTTGCACATTTGACGACAACAATAACAGCAACTCTTAGAAGAGATAGGACAACACTTCTCACTACAGCATTATCCTCGAAGAGTCGTGAACATACTATTTCTTCTATAGTTCGTCATTTATTTAGAATTGTAAATGGTGTTTTACGACCACTCGCTTTCCCTATATTAAAAACTCAATACATTCCTCAATTGTGAAACGGATACATTTTTCTATCTAATCAACAAGACTAGAGACAATAGGGATATGAGCTAGTGTCCAGGAATCAATTTGAATTCAACTGAGTTTACAAGATCATAGTTTCGGCTATGTTGAACCGAGTTTAAACTGTATTGAGTGGAAACAAGTAATTTTACAAAATAGAGCAATCAACTATTAAGAAAGAGAATAAGCTGAGTGCTTTGCTTGAGAGAGTCAGATCAATGTCGTTGAATTGAGAATAGTTTATGGTTTCTTGAAGCACCATTTATTCTCTTGTTCACTACGCCTTATCTATAGAATCGCACGAGTTGGTCATAAATAGAGTACGTTTGGTATTTATCATATCAGTTATGCCTAGTTACAAGCTCAATTTGGAGTTGTCGAGAGAGGGGCTTCAATCTATCTTGGCTACTTTTGTATTGAACTTGGTGTCAAATAGAACGACTTGACCTTGTTCATATGAATTCATATTCTTCTTATAAATACTGTATTTGAAGAGTACCTATTATATGCTATTTGAATTTACCCTTAACTTCTTTTTCACTGTTTATCACACAGCAAATCATGTAACTTAGTTTCATAAAAGCCTTGGTATCGTTGAGACTATCAAGTTTTAAGGGCTATGAATTGTATAGTTTTGATAGAACCAAGTTGTCATCAATCTGTCCCATCAAAGATCGATTTGATAGTGGGACATGCATGCTGCCGCAGTTAACTACAGAATCATAGACATACGAGACAATTCAACTGAAATGGACGGAACTGTATGCTCGGCAGCTTTTAGAGATCATTACTATTTTAAATAGAAGAACGCAAACGTTCGGTTTTATGTTGTTTGAAAGATTTGAATCCACATGACAACTTGAGAAGATTGACGAAGGAGTACTTTGATTATAACCTTAGATCGGTAGTATTTCAAGTCGTGCTGAGATACATGGTCATGTCCGTTTACTTTCTTTGGTGAAAAAAAGATTCTCTTATCTGACG
>NW_005178211.1:0-4326 GCF_000341285.1 Galdieria sulphuraria
ACTTGTGAGCTTCTTCCAAATCTCATTCCATCGAATACCATTACGACTCCATCGGCCTTTACAAGCAATACCCACAATCATCAAGTTCTTCTCATTCGTTCTTCCATGCAACTTGAATAATATATCTGGACTATGGGATGTTGAATGAAATGGAATATATATCTTTTCAAATTCTAACATTTCTTCCACTATCCTTTCCCATTCATTATTGCTTCCAAATGTCATTCTCTCTGTTCCTGATACAGCTCTGGTATAATGTATAGATTTCATATAATAAGCAGCAGATTCGGAAGAAAATTGTAAATTCATTTCATTCCAAACACGAGACAATTGACCAAGAGTAGAAAACATTGAGCTGTTTATAGGACGCCGAGAAAAATGTAAATAAAACAGTGTAGCAATAAGACCTTCCAAAATTCGACATTTCGACTCATAAAAGAAATCAACAGATTGAGACTTGAGAGTTTGTAAAAGTAACCATTCTAAACGATCATCCTTTAAGCCTTGGTCAATATATTCAATCAGTAACTTGGGTATCAACACTTCATAGCGTTCGTTGCGGTCTGGTTCTATAACCAATCGACGATAGAGACACATATCTGTAACTAGATCAAACAAAAACACATCAGAATTTGAGCTCATTTGCACAGTTTCATCAAAATCAAATCGAATACGATACAAAGATAATAACGTAAGCATTCTTAACAAGCGCTTACGCTGCTCACTGAGACTTATCTATCAGACGAGGTAAGAATGGCGCAACACAATAATTTGTTACTAGAAAGCTATTCATTATGATCAAGAAGGTTTCCTTAGATAATAACAAATTGATGTTGGATGATTTATACAGCAAAAGGTAACTGATTGCTCGAACAAGTAAACCAGGAACACCACCAGTCAATTCCAACAACAACTCTGCAAGTTCACTAGTTAAGAAGTCTTCGTGACAAAGAATTTCTGAAACCTTTGGGCTCCCAGGGAATAAAAAGCAAGAACTTTTCTCCAAATGTTCCACGATACTATGTTTCTCAAGCGGCGAAAGAGGAATAAACACTAACTGAACCCTTGAGACTGAAGCTACGTAATTATATATATTTAAGCCTTCACTTTTCCCAACAACTATAAAAAACAAGTCGGGTTCTTTACACAACTCACGAATAATACCGAAAAAGTCGTTGTAAGGTCGAACCACACCTTTGTCATTCTTCTCCAGTTCAAAAAAGGTTCCCTTTGTATCAAACACACCAACTTCGTCAAATGCCACAAGGAGATATTGATCGGAAGGAATGTTTAAGATTGAACGGATTTTCTGGACCAAAGCATCACTCCTAAGTTTTAGTTCCTTGAAACATTCGTCCGGGTCTGGTTGCGGAAGACCTGATTGCAAAAAAGCAGCCTTTACTAACAAATAGTAGACTGCCCACTTTAGGTTGCGTTCTTTCGGTTCTGTGGGCTTCAACTCCCTCAAATCCACAAAGAGCAATGAAGCCCTTTTCAGCTTCTCCAGGAAACCTCTTCGGTTGGCCTTCTCAGACTCACCAACGTAATCGAGACCTATCAGTGCACTTTCACCCATATTATTCACCAGTTCCAAGTAACTTTGTACGAATTTCGTCTTCCCACTTCCGAAGAGGTGGGGACCAAAGGGTATGACTGGTTTGAAAGGGCGACCAAGTTTACGGAGAGTGTATAGCTGAAATAACTGCAGTGTTACTACACGAACATCATTTTCTCGGTGTACTACAACCATGTCATATACGGTTTCTGGTTCAAGCTCACTAGACATATCGCAAGCTATGAAGTAAACTATGCGACAGTAAAATACAACAATGGTCAATCAATCTTCTTCCAACAGTCCAATGCTCAAATTCTTGATTGCGACGAAAGTCTTTTGAAGCTTAGAACAAGTCTTGATAAGAACATGATTTGCCTTTTAGATAAAAACTATCTTTTTCATTTTTTTGTAATAAAGAGTGGATATTGGTTTGTGTGCAATTGTATATAAAAACAACTTCTCTGAGCTATTAGAAAATAATCAGCTGAGGAACTTTCAACTTAAGGCGAACCATAAATAAAGTCTTTGACGAATACAATACCTTGTATAAAACCCATTTATCAACACTTTGGGACACTCTCCTGAGAAGTAACAAGAAGCAAACAAGACCTGTCAAACTGTGACAGTGACTTTTGCAACAATAGGCTTATTTTGATTTTCGTGGTTAGTATCATATTAAGACAATAATCCTCAGAGTGAAAGCAAATAAGTTGTAACCGAGTTTCAAACATACAAAAAAAAGTTTACTTGCTCTTCAAAACAAATCACAAAGTGAAGGACTGAGTTAGAATCTATTGCCAACTTAAGAAACTGTTNCGGATTCTNTCNAGTAAATCTAATCCAAAATCCCAAAAAGTAGGATTNTGAGAAACACAAAATGCTCTTTCNAGTCCATTCAATATTTCTTTGTCNATCAGCATTTGGACATCTCTTTCNCAAAGAATAACAAGTTCNCAATTNTCNGGTACTTTGAAAGAATCNCCTCCAATAAACATTCCACTGGAGTAACAACGACTCTAATTACCCAACTCNTTNGAAACATTCAATGACAACTTTGTACTNACGACAATAAGCATACAATGATGATAATCCACTGCACTGGATAAGACTTGATCNTAAACAGGATCTAAAAATTTCTTGGCTTCNTCTATAATATCTGACCAGCCAATTCCTTCCGACCTCCAACGTCCTTTNCAAGCAACTCCAACAGTAAGAACTTTGGGTTCCACAGGAGATTGTAATTGGAATATAATATCNGGACTNTGAGAAGTAGCGTCCAAAGGAATGTAAACAGTCTCTAAATAAAGTGTCTCTCGAATAATCTTNTTCCATTCNGTACTGGCAAAAGTTCTTCGACTCTTGTTCGATTCNCTTCTTGTTTCTCTNGAACTNACAACAGACTTCATATAGTGAATAGGTGATATTGTACTGATTGGAAGTTTCATTTGTTTCCATATCGGAGACAATTGACACAACAATTCCCTCAACTCNTTTCGATTCTTTGAAGACAACATCAAAACTAGTCGTAAAGCAACAATTCCTTCNAATACACGACACTTTGAATAGAAGAAACAATCTACTGGTTCGACATCNAGTGATTCGAGAAGTATCTTTTCCAAAGAAGATATGGAAGGGTCCTTCTTGAAGATTCCAACAAATACTTTTGGAATAAGAATTTGCAAAGTATTCTGGTCNATAGGATATCGATATAATCCCATCTCNGTGACGGCATCNTATAAAAAGGACTCCGAGGTCAATATATCNTCTACTTGAAACGGTATACGAAAAAGAGCCATCATCAAAAGTAAATCNAAAACACTTTTTCTNTCTTCGTCCAAATTCAATATTCGTTCCAAAAATGGTTCNGCACAAATTATTCGGAAATCGTAGTCNTTCATACAAGTCAAACATTCTTCTTTCGATATGAAAGGCTGATTTCTTGCTATTATATAATTCAAAAGCATATTCACAGCACGAGTCAACAAACCAGGAACTCCACCTGTACATTCCAATAACGAATCTGCCAATTCNTTTACTGAAAATGAAGAACTNCATAAGACATTNCAAACCGGAACTTGAGTAGGTGTCTTTAGAAGACTCTTTTCNAGGAATTCNACGATACTGGAAGCGTCCAAAGGTGATAAAGAAATAAAATGTAGTATAACTCTTGATAGCCCAAAAGCCACATCNTTCTTNATACTTAAACCCTTGCTTTTCCCAACAACTATAAAAAACAAGTCGGGTTCTTTGCACAATTGACTNATGATACCGAAAAAGTCGTTGTAAGGTCGAACTCTNCCGTCNTGGGTTCTCTTGAAATGAAATTCGTCGAGACTTTCGTCNAGGACACCAACTTCGTCNAATGCCACCAAAAGATATTGATCGGAAGGAATGTTTAAGATTGAACGGATTTTCTGAACCAAAGCATCNGTCCTNAGTTTCAGTTCCTTGAAACATTCGTCCGGGTCTGGTTGCGGAAGACCTGATTGCAAACAAGCAGCCTTGATTAACAAATAGTACACTGCCCACTTCAGGTTTCGTTTTTCCTCGATGGGTCGAGTTGGCTTCAACTCCTTTAAATCCACATAAAGCAATGAAGCCCTTTTCAGCTTCTCCAAAAAGGTTCTCCTGGAAGGGTCCGAAGCAAATTTCGACAGAAAAGTTTCNCCAAACCTTTGCAACAACTCCAAATAGGTTCGGGCAAAGGTCGTTTTGCCCGAGCCAAAGAGATGGGGGCAAATGGTATGGTCAAGCGATAGTTGCAACTACTT
>NW_005178210.1:0-4313 GCF_000341285.1 Galdieria sulphuraria
CTTCCATACTACAAAACAAGTTATCAGTTCGTTTCTCAATCATCATAAAAAATACTCTTTTTTCTTTCTACTTGTTGAAAAAAGAAAAGAGTAATGAGTTAACGAATTGTTAGCGTATTATAATTCTTTAGTCTTGTGTCTGGCAATCTATATATACTGCACGTTTTTATATGAATTGCTCGTGCTTCTTGAAACAACTAGCTTCATACCATCAAAGTCATTTCCTTGGGTATCTGGAACAATCTCTTCCCAGTGCAAGTTGACCAGGTTTTGTTCGTTCGTTCGTAGAGCTGTTTCCATCTGACCTTGGTGTCGAAGAAAATTGATAAACTTGAGTGTACACACTTTGGTAAATGTTTTTTTTTCTTCTCAGTATGGACTGCCAAGTCTACTGCTTTCTCTTTTTCTTTATACCTTGGTTTCCTTGGATAGTTTCAAAGAGCTACAAAGTAAACCTGCTCTCTCTCCTTTTTGGTCATATGGTACTTGATTGCTTTAATATATATACATATATGTATATTATGTGTGTGTTTAGAGCGATATAGTCTTGACACCTCGTTGTTGAGTTTAAAAGAAACAAAAATTGAGTCAATGATGACAGATAGGATGTATATCTAGTAGCTTTGCAATTGTTGAAACACTCTAAATATTTTTTAGTCAAACGGAAAGGTAGTTAAAACAACGAATTTTGGAGTCTCTATGGAAAAAAAAAGACAACGAAATTTGATAGACAATTGGCAATGCTGGTCAGCTGAGTAAAAGCCAGTGAACAAAGAATTCGTGAAATGTACGGACCAGTCCATTCTCAAACGAATAAGAATATGCGAGTAGTAAATAGAAAGCTTTATGAATAAATGGATGGGATGTAACTTTATGTAGTTTTCATTTATGAAAGGCCTACTGAAAGATATTTATTGGAATCCTTTTATACAGAGTGAGGTAAAGTAAGATCGTTGGCAACTTTGAACGAAACAATTATTATGGTGCTTCTTATCCTATTGCCAATTACCAAAGGGCTGTTAGTCAGTTGAAAAAAGTCCATATCAAATATACAATACCTCAAAATGACTACTGTTCGACAATCAAACCCTTTCCAAATTTTTGCAAGGTTTTCTTATTTTTTCACGGAAACAAAAAACCATTTTACCTTTTATATTCCAAAGTTTAAACTATTTCGCAGTTGTACGAGACTGAAATTTACAGTGGACACAAAGTTATGAAACAGTGTCAGAGGATCTCCTAGGACATGAAAAAGTATACCTTGACTTTGTCAAAGTTTATAAAATCGTTTTCTTTGTTAAGGCATACAAATAAGTACCTTCAAGTAGGTATTTCAAACATATTTTAACAGAAAACAATTGTGCTCAAATTTGAATTTTCGAGAAAGAAAGAGATGGCATTTATCAAAGGAAAATTTGCAAAAAAAAATGACACCTTGTGTTTTTCTGTTCATAAAGGTGTAGAACCATACATAAAATGGTGCGAAAATGGAAAAATAACACTTGAGCTTGTTTTGGAAAACTCCATACAATAAAACTAATCGTTCAATAAATGAAAGTTTTATCTATCACCCTCTCATGGATCATTTCAACCGTCTCTCTCGATATCTTGTTACATTTAAAATAGCTTCCTTGAAGAACAGTCTTTTAAAAAGTGGAAAAGAGTGTGCGACACCAACTTTGACTCGAATGACGTTGTTCATATTTTTTTGTACCTTTTCCACTTTCCCATAAATATATAGCTTTATACATTTTGTTTCACTCGCTCATTTTTGCACAGAGTTTTCCCGTCTTTTAAAACTCAAAATGCTTTATCTGCTTGTAAGAGTCAACACATACTCTCAGGTTTCATTTCTTCCATAGTCTTGAGCCTACAATCCAACACTATCATTTCTCTATAGCCTTTTTCCAATCCATTTCATATTCGAGCGACAAAATTGAGCTTTGTAAATACAACATACGCTGCAGCAGGCTTGTATATTCTTCTCTCAACGAAGCAAACACAGACGTTCTTTTCTAGTTTTTCTTTTGAACTTTTCAAAAAGTTTCTTATAGACCTATGGTGGTGAGATCCCTTCCAACGGCGATATCTTTCAGCAACCCAACGTCTATTGATGTGGATAGTACGTTAAACCAGATAGTAGTAAACAATAAATAGAACCAGAATATGCAGCAAATTTTTCCATTTATTGTTTGACAGAAACTATTGGAGATAGTTTTCAACAATTTCAATGGCACTCTCGCTTGTGTTTTCAAGTCTATGATGTCAGTAACTGTAAATCGATTGGAAGAAATGTTGAACAATTCCTGGAAATTTTTCTGGGTCTCACCTGTAATGTAACTACCTTATCTTCTTCGATTGACTCCAACATACATATTCGTTTAACGTGTATACCTCTTCATAAAACTCAAACAGCATTGCTACGGCATGAAGAGGATCTTTTTTTTAACCATTCCTTGACTTTTAAAAGGCAAAGTAGTACCTAATAGAACCTACATTCCAAGACTTGTGCTTTCAAACAAGATGCAACAGAGTCGCTCCAAAACTAGTCGATAGGTTCTTGGACAGATTGTTCAAAGCACGTCGAGACACATTTATAAAAGTGTGTAAAGTCAAATGGTAGAAATAAATAAATGTGACGATACAGAATAAACAGATGGGCTTGGAGAAAGAGTCGTCGAGGAGGAGTCTTTGTCATTTGAAAGAGTCGGTTTCTTGGTGATCCATCAATGTTTTTTGTACAACGTCCAACCTGGTTTGCGTCTCTTCTTGAAAAGCTGGGATAATAGCTAAAACATTAGGTTGGGTATTATGCAACGAATAAGTCTCCTTGATTACTGCTAGACCTTTGAGGATAATCTCTTCATTGTTATCGGTAATAAATGTACAAGTTGTTTTTGGCTTTACGCGGCATCTTTTTGCAACGTCTTGAATGTTGGTCTCTGTGTTTTCAAAAAACTGAGTGAATCACAAAATATCTTTACAAAACAACTTGAGGTGTTTATCCATTTCTGTGGAGTGTTGATATAACCTTGGGAACCAGAAAAGGAAACCAAAAAAAATTTCATCTATTCCCCAAAAAAGGGACAGAAAGATTGATTGGTTTTACAAGGAAACAATCAGTTCCCAAAAAAGGATAAAAAAGCTGCAACACTATGTTCAACCAGCTGTATTGCGTTCAACAGACTCGACACAACCAATTGGTAACGAGTCTCTGATATAGATGACAACACTCTCTCAAGCTATAGGAGAGAATGGGCAAGCAATGTCATCAAGGTTTTGGGTAAACATGGGAAAAAACTGTTTCCAACTTGATGATGGGTAAGAATCAAGGTAGGGAATTCTACAGAAATAGCAGCCTACTGAGAAACCAATGCCAAGTCTTGTTGTCTCGTCCAAAAAGCGACCAACAAAGATTGACAAGTTTGCAGAGAGTNGGTATGTAAAGACGTTATTGAAGCTTCTATTGTATTTGATCGTAAAGAATTTTCCATGACATAGTTGCAAAGAAGAAAAGGCTTCATAAAGCGAATTCACTTTTTTTTGTTGCAAGTGATTTCTTGGATCTGGTACTTGAGAATAGTCAACCAACATCATGAATTGATATTTGAGTTTAGAAAAGGAGATATCAAGTTGTTAAGGAATATGTAAAGGTGAATTCGTGGAGACTTGTTCAAAGGAGTGTTAAAAATCTCACAAACGTAGGGGTACAATACGCTTATTGTATGGATAATTTGGGGGAATAGTAGGGGAATATTGTCCCGATGTAGGGGCAGTGTTTGGAGAGTGGAACATACTTTTGTAAGTATCACTTGAAGACAATCTAGTAAAACCAAACCTATCTCCAAGGCTGTAGTTGCTTCACTTTCTTTCGTACAGACATTAACGAGCCCTTGTCGTTGACGACTAGAACACAGTTCTTGGCTATGGATAAAACTGTACTCCAATCCTTCAAGTATGGTTATGCTTCAACAGGTAAACAAAAAGTTTTCAAAGGTTCTTTTCTTGTGTTTTTTGGGTGTCTTTGTCTCAAGGTTTCGTAAAGGCTTGAGCTTCGAAAAGGACAACTTTTCTTTGACTTCTACTACTTGCAGCTTTGTTTAATGTCTTGGTAAACCAAACGATGATATCATTCAACTGGCTACTCAACTCAATATCACTTGTGTTTTTCCAAACTCGTTACTCTCAAGGGTACTTGTCCATTTTTAAGGAGTCATTTCAAACAAGATTAAGGTGGAACCTAAACATGTTACAGACTGTGATTTTGCTGAATTGAAACGTATTTTTTTGTTACGGTTATTCAAAACAAGTAC
>NW_005178209.1:0-4300 GCF_000341285.1 Galdieria sulphuraria
CTATGTGAGAATGGGCCATGTTCAATAGCTTTATACTCTCAAAGAGCATAAAAAACTTGTGAAATAAACATTGGCTTCCTTCCAATCCTCCTTGTACCCTATGAGAGTTACCATTATATCAGCATACGAGATTAAGAATATCGATAGTTGAAAAAGCCATATTGATCGTTCTTCCATAGTTCAAATCATCTCAGTCCAAGCCATAAAGGGTATGACATAGTCATCAGTTGATAAAGAGAAGAAGTTGGATTGGTATCCTTTACTGTTTTCCTTGTTGTTGTTGTGACCGACAAACAGTTAAATTCATTTATATTTGTACTCCGAAATAAACAGAAGATTGTTTAATTTCTCTTTGGCGATGGCGAGTTTGAATGAAAAGTGGGAAGCTTTTGTCAAGTTTAAGTCTATTGTGGTAGATCGTGAAAGAGATGTTGTTCGAGTGACAGAAGAACTGTATGATCTTCATAAAGGCCGAAAGCAACTCAGGGGTGTAACAAGCAGTTGCGACTATCGCTTGACCATACCATTTGCCCCCCATCTCTTTGGCTCGGGCAAAACGACCTTTGCCCGAACCTATTTGGAGTTGGTGCAAAGGTTTGGTGAAACTTCCCTGTCGACGTTTGCTTCAGACCCTTTGAAGAGAACCTTTTTGGAGAAGCTGAAAAGGGCTTCATTGCTTTATGCGGATTTAAAGGAGTTGGAGCCCACAGTCCCCATAGAGTTTTTTCGAAACCTGAAGTGGGCAGTCTACTATTTGTTAATAAAGGCTGCCTGCTCTCAAGTTGGCGCGGAAGTTTTGCGAAAAAAAAGAAGCCTTCGAAATGGTGGATATGGAACCCTCCAACCTAGTTCCACTCTTACGAGATATACTAAGGATTCCTTCTGATCAATATCTTTTGTTGGCATTTGACGAAGTTGGTGTGTTTGACACACAGGCAACTTTTTTTGAACTGGAGAAGAATGACAAAGGTGTGGTTCGACCATACAACGACTTTTTCGGTATCATTAGTCAATTGTGCAAAGAACCCGACTTGTTTTTTATAGTTGTTGGGAAAAGCAAAGGTTTAAGTATTAAGAATGATGTGGCTTTTGGGCTATCAAGAGTTATACTACATTTTATTTCTTTATCACCTTTGGACGCTTCCAGTATCGTTGAATTCCTTGAAAAGACTCTTCTTGAAACACCTACTCAAGTTCCAGTTTGTAATGTCTTATGTAGTTCTTCATTTTCAGTAAATGAATTGGCAGATTCGTTATTGGAATGTACAGGTGGAGTTCCTGGTTTGTTGACTCGTGCTGTGAATATGCTTTTGAATTATATAATAGCAAGAAACCAGCCTTTCATATCGAAAGAAGAATGTTTGACGTGTATGAATGACTACGATTTCCGAAGAATTTGTGCTGAACCATTTGTGGAACGAATATTGAATTTGGACGAAGATAGAAAAAGTGTTTTTGATTTACTTTTGATGATGGCTCTTTATCGTATACCGTTTAAAGTAGATGACATATTGTCCTCGGAGTCTTATCTATTTGATGCAGTCACTGAGATGGGACTATATCGATATCCTATTGATCAGAATACTTTCCAAATTCTTATTCCAAAAGTATTTGTTGGAATCTTCAAGAACGACCCTTCCATATCTTCTTTGGAAAAGATACTTCTCGAATCACTTGATGTAGAACCAGTAGATTGTTTCTTCTATTCAAAGTGTCGTGTATTTGAAGGAATTGTTGCTTTACGACTAGTTTTGATGTTGTCTTCAAAGAATCGAAATGAGTTGAGGGAATTGTTGTGTCAATTGTCTCCAATATGGAAACAAATGAAACTTCCAATCAGTACAATATCACCTATTCACTATATGAAGTCTGTTGTTAGTTCTAGAGAAACAAAAAGTGAATCGAACAAGAGTCGACGAACTTTTGCGAATACTGAGTGGAATAAGATTATTCGAGAGACACTTTATTTAGAGACTATTTACATTCCTTTGGACGCTACTTCTCATAGTCCTGATATTATATTCAAATTACAATCTCCTGTGGAACCCAAAGTTCTTACTGTTGGAGTTGCATGTAAACGACGTTGGAAGTCGGAAGGAATTGGCTGGTCAGATATTATAGATGAAGCCAAGAAATTTTTAGATCCTGTTTATGATCAAGTCTTATCCAGTGCAATGGATTATCATCATTGTATGCTTATTATCGTTAGTACAAAGTTATCATTGAATGTTTCTAATGAGTTGGGTAGTCAGAGTCGTTGTTACTCCAGTGGAATGTTCATTGGAAATGATTCTTTCAAAGTACCTGATAATTGTGAACTTGTTATTCTTTGTGAAAGAGATGTCCAAATGCTGATTGACGAAGAAATATTGAATGGACTTGAAAGAGCATTTCATGTTTCTCATAATCCTACTTTTTGGGATTTTGGATTAGATTTACTTGATAGAATCCGTAACAGTTTCTTAAGTTGGCAATAGATTCTAACTCAATCCTTCACTTTGTGATTTGTTTTGAAGAGCAAGTAAACTTTTTTTTGTATGTTCGAAACTTGGTTACAGCTTACTCGCTTGTCTTTTGGACACCATACAGTCTTCCTTGAAAAGAGTTTATTAGCTGGCTTTCAAGGCTGGCTTATAATCGTTTCATGTCAATTTTGCAATATTGCAGAGTTGTAGCAATGATTCAAAATGAATAGACTATACATACATACATGTTGATACAACTAGAATGAAAAATATCCTTTCTTGTCCAAGTACTTAGTAAAGTGGTTACCGAAAGAATATCTCAAAACATTCTTCAAGTGTCTGCTACGTTGTCTTTCTAGTCTGTTGAAAAAAGACTAGTAACTTTTTTACTATAATTTTCAAAGACTGAAACGAAAAAGGTTGTTTGTACACAACAATCACTTGACCGATAACTTAGGAACTACAACGTATTTCAGCCAACATAAGAGTCGTGTTGGGTAAAAGTTCTTCAATATGGAGTGGCTTTCAGTTGGAGAATTGCTGAAGCTTTCAAGTTGGTACACTACTCGACCTTGACTCAAGTATAAAAGACGACTTCTTTAGTAAAACAATTTTTTGGCTCTGTCTTTTACTCTTTTTTCAGCATCGATGTGCAGAAAATGAACGGTTATAGTGACTACATTTGAAGCCTCAATTGATATTTTTATATACCACATATTCACAACTTGGTAAAAGTCGAACAAAGGATAGACAACTTGTGTAGCTATTACATCCATAACAGCTTGTATTTAATGATAAGTCAGTATGACAGTCTACATAATACTCTTCTCCAAACTCATTTAGACACTTTTGTATTTATAAACTGTGCTACGACCAGTTCCACACGAATAGACTTCCCATTCACTGCAATTCTCTGTTTCCCACTGTATTTCGTCTGTAACTTACAAAAAGCTATGAGACATGTATATAGGAGTTTGCGTGTAAGATGGTGTGGAAGATAGCAGAAAAACTCTCTTACAGTATACAAGCCATAGAAAGAGTACCAATCAATCTAATTCCCCACAAAAACTCATAGAAACCTATTTCTTGTCTATTGTAAAAGAAAGTTTCTAGTTATGACAAGCAAGAAAATATTCCTGATTTCTCTCTATTGTCAATGTAAGTCTAGAAGTGTCAACGAGATCAGTTCTACCAATCACCAAATAAAGCAACAGCTCCAACAATAAACATACACTCCTTTCGTCTCCTTTGAAAGTATTTCGGTCATTCATTTATTCGCTGTTTTGTTATGAATTGATTTCGGATTGGCGGCGGCGTGTAAAATGAGTTTGAACGAACCGTTAATAGATAGAAAAGAAGATGTTTATTCTATTCTTCGAACTTATTACTACCAGTTTCCTCGAGTTAGGGGAGACTTGAATACTCCACGTCCTGCAGCTTGTTTCTCCCCTCACATCTTTGGGGCTGGCAAGAGTTTTGTTGGTGAAAATTTTTTAGAGTTTCTAAAAAAATTCGCCGACGAAGAAGAAGAGCAGACGAAGACGGAGGTTTTCAACAAGAGCTCATCGGGAAAAGTTGATTTGAAAATTTTTTCTTGGAAACACTTTGCGGAAAACACTTTGTCAGTTTACTTTCAATTAGAAGAGAGCTTTTCTCGTGCTCCTTTTCCAAGGTTTCTAGAGGCTTTGATGTATAATATAATTTTGAACGCTTACCGACAAAATGGTAAAGATACGGACGCTCTTCAGATGGCTCAGAGGATGGTAAAGAAATTCGATACTGTAGGAGCTATTGATTATCTTCTCGAACAATTTGAGAAACAATATTTATTTTTG
>NW_005178208.1:0-4292 GCF_000341285.1 Galdieria sulphuraria
CCTACAATATCAAAATTCTTTACCGTCCTTTCAGCTATTTGAAGAGCGTCCGCATCTTTACCATTTTGTCGGTAAGCGTTCAAAATAATATTATACATCAAAGCCTTTCGAAACCTTGGAAAAGGAGCATCAGAAAAGCTCTCTCTTAGTTCTAAGATAACTGACAAAGTTTGTTCCGCAAAGTGTTTCCAAGGCACCTTCAACGCACTCGGTTGGGGGTTATCGTTTGAACTGTGTAGTTGTTGAAAAGCCTGTGCATTGGAACACTCACGCTCTGCAAAAATATTCAAATAGGCCAAAAAGTTTTGGCCTAGAAATGTTTTGCCGGCTCCATAAATATGCGGCGCAAAACAGCAAGCCGGGCGATTGAACGAAGGCCCACCGTACGCCTTCTCCGAGAACTGAAAAAGAAACGTCCGTATAATTGTCCTGACGTCCTCTTCCCTGTCAATTTGTGGTTCTTTTAATCGGTATATTGTTTGCATTATCCAAAGACTGATACAACTCGAAACTTTCAACAACGAATGACCTAAACACAAATTGTAAATTGGACAAATTGATAATGTTTTTCAAGAGTTTCCAGGGCGGCTATACAGTTACTTTGGATATCTTTAAGTTGGTTTATGACACTTTAGCCACTTCAAACCTATCGAGGGATTAAAGTTATAAAAATGAAATTTAGGAATTTAAACCTCTCTTTGAACATATTTCAAGCTTTGAATTGTTTCTATTGTAACAGTCCCACCTTTTCCTTTGAGACGTTGAGCTCCACTTGGCTTGTATTGTCTTTTTGGATTGTCCAATATTGAATACCTCTGTTACTTTTATATATTCCATTCAAGAGATATCGTTGTTTAAACTCTGGTATTCCTTGGAAATTCGCTGTTTGCTTTTCGAGGAGATAACCAAGGCAATGGATTCCAAATAACTCAAGGTCGTGAACCTTTCATCTCTCTCGTAAATCAGCAGGTTTTTATTGAATGTTGTTTTAGAATATTTTTCGTGCATATCTGCAGTCAGAATCTTGGTCCTTTAGGCTCTTGTCGATATCAGCCCTTGGGTTCACATTGTTAAGATAGTTTGTAGGAACCTTACTAGATTCTTAGTCGAATCCTATTCCTTTTATTTTTGGGCACTTTAGTTATGTCCGTTTTCATTTAGGAAGATACTCTTTTTTAAGAGACGAATTGTAGGTTTGTGATCAGATTTGGAACATAAAAGACATTTCTCAGAATAGCATGCAGAAGAAATCCAGGGACTATTTCTGCCCATCTTTCATAGTTGTCTTTATTATTTGCCTTTGAATTGCTCATAGATTGGCACCTTTAACAGGGTCATATTATTAGATAAGTAGGACGCTCGTTAATAAGTTGACGAAACGTTTAAAGAAGATTCTGACCAGAGATAGATTGCTCCTTGCTATGATTGATTTTCCTAGACATTGTTGTTTTGATACACCTTGTAGATAGGTATTTATATAGTTTGTCTCAATGACTCATATCTATTCCCTTATGGATGATCGTTAATTCATTTATCACGAATTCTACCAAAAGAAAAATTTCAATAGTCATCTTACCCAGTCGTTTTGTTGTATCGTTTTACATAAATGATAAAAGTTTCTACTGAAAAAGCAAGGTGATGCTGACTATAGGAGTATTTTAGCTGTTAAAGAGACATTTCCAAAAAATGGACAAATAACAAAAGGTTTAAAAAGTTTACAAACTTTTGGCTTATAAGAGTACCAAAAATCAGTAAAGTCTCTATGCCCAAAAAAAAGCTATTATAACAGAAAGGAGTTTACATTTCAATGTTTCTCGTCATAGCAGAAACATCTGAGCAATCCTTTTACAATTCTTTTTATAGATGATTGTAAAACATTCCCATTTAGCAAACTCTTGCAAAAAAAGATAACATTGCTAAAGCAAGATTGCAATCGTACACATAGCGCTGTTCAAATCGGCATACAGTCTCATTCTTTTTAATACTGTATAATTAGGTAAGATTGCCGATGTAAATTTACCTTATGATGACAAGTGGTGGGTTCTTCGAATGGATAATTTTAAAACAAAAAATTAGGAAACAATGGAACTTAAGCTCTTGTAGTAGAAAGACTGCTCTGCTTCTTCTTCTTTTTTTTGGAAACTAGAAACATAAATGATCTAACAGTGCTATTAACGAATACTCTTATAACTTTTCACTGTTGACTTTCATTTGAAGAGAACTATAGGGTTGAATCTGGAAAGGGACGATCTTTGCAACTTTCAATCTTTCAGCAACCGTTTGAGATACTCTCTCTATGAGCTCCTTTACTTTAACAGTACTCTAAACTTTACCCCGTAAATTGTGTCCCTATTTGTATGTTTTCTAATACTCAATGACTCGATATAATCCTTGGCACTTGTGTGTAGACCCAGTCAATGAATGGCAAAGTTTGAGGTTATAACTTTTTGTGTTTGTTAACTATCCAAATATTGCATATATCAAAATATACCGGAGTAGCCATAGTAAAAACTCAACCTAACATTCCCTGAGGAGAGTAGTAGTCACAAGAAAGTTTCTGGATGACTCAAAGTCAGGTACGTTTGCGTTTAGAGCCAACGACTCAAAATGAAGCATTCCTATGTGGACAACATACTGCAATGGAATTATACAATATCTTGCAACAATGTCAATGTGATAAGAATACATAACTAACTATCTATTTGAATATGTGATAGTAATCTTTTGCAACAATACATTCCACATCTCAGCAAAGTTCCTTCCAAACAACATTTTCCAGGTACTAGAAACATACCTTTTGTCTAAATCATTGCGACAGATAACTGTTTGAAAACGATTGATGGTGCAGAATTTACAAAAACTTTTCAATCTGACTACATTTCTTTCTCCTTTACAATTTGTCAAATAACCACTCCTCTAAAGGGTTCAACGTATTACAAACTTACAATTCCAAACAAAAGATTCTAGTAAAATATTTCTTATTCTGTTAATATGAAAACCAAGCAGCTTTCGATCGATTCAACCAAGTTCCATCATCATTACATCTTTGAAGTTTGCACAACAATCTACAACCTTTTGTCCGCCAACTTGTGGTTCTATCAAACCTAATCTAGTTGAAGACTCATTCTACCTTTCAGAAAGGTAAAGTTTATGCTTGGTTATGGAAACTTGGGTGCTCACCCAATCACATCGGGTCTCTGGCTGATGAAGGTTTGTTTTAGAACCTTCACAGTTTCCAAAGTTGAGAAGTAAGATACCATAGTTTAAGCCTTGCATTTTATTTTGAATAAAAAGTTTTTTGTTGTATAACTTTCCATTGCTCAAATTGAGTCATTATCAACGTGTCTCAAGCTTCCATAGCGATTTATTTTGGTAACAAACTGATCCAACAGTCTTTTGAAGTCATCCATTGTGAGACTATGCTGAAAAATCGAAACATTTTAGAAACGTTTCAATTTCAACAAATATTCCATTCATACGTAGAGGAGAAGAAAGAATGTGAGATTCTAAAACAATTGGAACAAAGACAAAGCTCTTTCTGGTGTCATATAGAGTTTTCTGTTTCTCCAATACGGACTCTTTCATGACTTGAGAGCCTTTCCCAACAAAGTTTTCTACAATTGCTTCAAAATAGCCAATCTATTGTCATAGACACCAAAAGTGACTCAACTTATTGAACACAATTGTCGTATATTTAGTATTGATAATATTCAGAATGTATTATGCAATTACATAGCCATGTAAAATGGCTAGATAAGAATGAACTACTTTGAACCAGCCCTGTCAGCCAGCTAATAAACTCTTTTCGGAAAAGAATGTATGGTCTCCAAAGAGGCAAAAAAGTTTATTTGCTCTTCAAAACAAAGGGAAGGACTGAGTTAGAATCTATTGCCAACTTNAGAAACTGTTACGGATTCTATGAAGTAAATCTNATCCAAAATCCCAAAAAGTAGGATTATGAGAAACATGAAATGCTCTTTCAAGTCCATTCNATATTTCTTCGTCAATCNGCATTTGGACATCTCTTTCACAAAGAATAACAAGTTCACAATTATCAGGTACTTTGAACAAATCACCTCTAATAAACATTCCACTGGAGTAACAACGACTCTGATTACCCAACTCATTAGAAACATTCNATGATAACTTTGTACTAACGATAATAAGCATACAATGATGATAATCCATTGCACTGGATAAGACTTGATCATAAACAGGATCTNAAAATTTCTTGGCTTCATCTNTAATATCTGACCAGCCAATTCCTTCCGACCTCCAACGTCCTTTACAAG
>NW_005178207.1:0-4285 GCF_000341285.1 Galdieria sulphuraria
ATCAAACCATTCGCCACTACTTGAAATTCAGCCAAATCAGCAGCAACAACAAATATGAGCCCGAGCCTAGTACAGTATGGCAGAGTCATCAATTCTACAAAGATAATGACTTGTGTTTCTATCTTTTACTTCTTTCTTCGTTGTTGGCATGAGAGGAAAAGTGTCATTGTTTTATTTACTTGGAATTGTAAAAAGACAACAACAACGACAACAAGAGAAAGCCATAGTGTATTGGTTAGTAGTATATGGAATATTAATAATAGTTTTTGTCATAAAAGTACGAATTTGACCTATTTTTTTACTATAAAGGAAAATTGTATTGTTGACTTTACAAAATAAAAGGGCATTATTTGCACACTTACGACTATTTCTGTACCTTACTATCAGTAGAACTACATACGGTCCTGATTTTGAACAACAAATAGGGTATCGAGTTGCTTTACTGGTCGATTTTCGATTTTGCTTGTATCTGTTTGAGACTAATCTTTACCTTTTGATTCTTGAAACAAACTTATTTGTTATCTTATGATAGTATGATGAAGCAACTAGTCGTCATTTCTTTTCCGAAAACGTCGACGTACAACCTTTCAGAAGCTTTTTTCATTGGAAATCCCGATTACAAAGAATCTCTTTGTCCCGTGATAGTTGTGTTGCCTTCGGAGGGGTGGGCAATTGATAGTCCAAATGATCAATTCGAGACAATTTCTTCAGTTGAATCAAGTAATCTTTGACAAGTGAACTTGCAGTATCATGAAAGTGTACAACATACTGTTTTCTGTGATCTAGAATCTACTACTGATTTATCTGATATATTGTATTGTTCTTATGTCGAAACTACACCTTTTGACTATTTATGCTTCAGAATATTTCCACCTTACTTCTTCGACCCTAAGACCAGCTTGATATGGAGTGGTCATCTAGTCGATAAGGATAAGATAATATTTCTATCTCGTTTTTTCTCTTCTTTATCGGTTTAATTGTGGAATGGTGAAGATCTTGTTTTTTAGATTTGTAATATGTTGTAAAAACAGTTGAATGCTCATTGTACAAGAAAAGGGATGAAGATGACAGAAAGTAGTATTCAAAGACTGCAGGATGATGTAAATTCAAAGAAAGAATCAACTAGATTGCAGTCAAAGTTCTGTACAAACGATCTATTAGGAATAGAAATTGAACTTGTCCTAGTACGACCTACTGGTTGTTTTCCCGTATTAGAAAGTTAACTTTGATTTTCACACTGATAACAAAATATTAAGAGCCAATGCTTTAAAGACACATTCTACGCAAAAGAAGAGAAGAATGACAAAAAATGGCTATTTTTTTACTCTTTTCAAAAGAACTTGTTTTGAATAACCACAACAAAAAAATACGTTTCAATTCAGCAAAATCACAGTCTGTAACATGTTTAGGTTCCACCTCAATATTGTTTGAAATGACTCCTTAAAAATGGACAAGTACCCTTGAGAGTAACGAGTTTGGAAAAACACAAGTAATATTGAGTTGAGTAGCCAGTTGAATGATATCATCGTTTGGTTTACCAAGACATTGAACAAAGCTACAAGTAGTAAAAGTCAAAGAAAAGTTGTCCTTTTTGAAGCTCAAGTCTTTACGAGACCTTGAGACAAAGACACCCACGAAACACAAGAAAAGAACCCTTGAAAACTTTTTGTTTACCTGTTGAAGCATAACCATACTTGAAGGATTGGAGTACAGTTTTATCCATAGCCAAGAACTGTGTTCTAGTCGTCAACGACAAGGGCTTGTTAAAGTCTGTATGAAAAATTGCAGCAACTACAGCCTTGGAGATAGGTTTGGTTTTGCTAGATTGTCTTCAAGTGATACCTATAAAAGTATGTTTCACTCTCCAAACACTGCCCCTACATCGGGACAATATTCCCCTACTATTCCCTCAAATTATCCATACAATAAGCGTATTGTACCCCTACATTTGTGAGACTTTTAACAAGTCTCCACGAAATCACCTTTACATATTCCTAAACTCCTTGATATCTCCTTTTCTAAACTCAAATATCAATTCATGATGTTGGTTGACTATTCTCAAGTACCAGATCCAAGAAATCACTTGTAATGAAAAAAGTGAATTCGCCTTATGAAGCCTCCTCTTCTTTGCAATTATGTCATGGAAAATACGCTATCAAATACAATAGAAGCTTCAATAACGTCTTTAAATACCAAATTCTCTGCAAATTTGTCAATCTTTGTTGGTCGCCTTTTTGGATGAGACAACAAAACTTGGCATTGGTTTCTCATTAGATTGCTATTAATGTAGAATTCCCTGCCTTGTTGATTCTTACCCATCATCAAGTTAAACAACAGTCTTTTCCCATGTTTACCCAAAACCTTGATGACATTGCTTGCCCATTCTCTCCTATAGTTTGAGAGAGTGTTGTCATCCGTATCAGAGACTCGTTACCAATTGGCTGTGTCGAGTCTGTTGAAAGCAATACAGCTGGTTGAACATAGTGTTGCAGCTTTTTTTATCCTTTTTTGGGAACTGATTGTTTCATTGTAAAACCAATCAATCTTTCTGTCCCTATTTTTGGGGAATAGATGAAATCCTTTTTTGGTTTCCTTTCCTGGTTCTCAAGGTTATATCAACACTCCACAGAAATGGATAAACACCTCAAGTTGTTTTGTAAAAATATTTTGTGATTCACTCAGTTTTTTGAAAACACAGAGACCAACATTCAAGACGTTGCAAAAAGATGCCATGTAAAGCCAAAAACATCTTGTACATTTATTACCGATAACAATGGAGAGATTATTCACAAAGGTCTAGCAGTAATCAAGGAGACTTTTTCCTCGTATAATACCCAACCTAATGTTGTAGCTACTGTCCCAGCTTTTCAAGAAGAGACACAAGCCAGGTTGGACGTTGTACAAAAAACATTGATGGATCACCAAGAAACCTACTCTTTCAAATGACAAGACTCCTCCTCGACGATTCTTTCTCCAAGCCCATCTGTTTATTCTGTATCGTCACATTTATTTATTTCGACCATTTGACTCTTCACACTTTTATGAATGCGTCTCGACGTGCTTTGAACAATCTGTCCAAGAACCTATTGACTAGTTTTAGAGCGACTCTGTTGGATTTTTGTTTGGAAGCACAAGTCTTGGAATGTAGGTTCTATTAGGTACTACTTTGCCTTTTAAAAGTCAAGGAATGGTTAAAAAAAGATCCTGTTCATGCCATAGCAATGCTGTTTGAGTTTTATGAAGAGGTATACACGTTAAACGAATATGTATGTTGGAGTCAATCGAAGAAGACAAAGTAGATACATCACCGGTGAGACCCAGAAAAATTTTTAGGAATTGTTCAACATTTCTTCCAATCGATTTACAGTTACTGACATCAGATACTTGAAAACACAAGCGAGAATAACATTGAAATAGTTGAAAACTATCTCCAATAGTTTCTGTCAAACAATAAATGGAGAAAGTTTCTGCATATTCTTGATTTATTTATTGTTTACTACTGTCTGGTTTAACGTAATATGCACAACAATAGACGTTGGATTGCTGAAAGACATCACCGGTGAAAGAGATCTCACCACCATAGGTCTACAGGAAACTTTTTGAAAAGTTCAAAAGAAAAACTAGAAAAGAACGTCTGTGTTTGCTTCGTTCAGAGAAGAATATACAAGCCTGCTCCAGCGTATGTTGTATTTACAAAGCTCAATTTTGTTGCTCGAATATGAAATGGATAGGAAAAAGGCTATAAAGAAACGATAGTGTTGGATAATAGGCTCAAGACTATGGAAGAAATGAAACCTGAGAATATGAGTTGACTCTTACAAGGAGATAAAGCATTTTAAGTTTTAAAAGACGAGAAAACTCTGTGCAAAAATAAGCGAGTGAAAAAAAATCTAAAAAAGCTATATATTTATGAGAAAATGGAAAAGGAACAAAAAAATATGAACAACGTCATTCGAGTCAAAGTTGGTGTCGCACTCTTTGTTCCACTTTTTACAAGACTGTTCTTCAAGGAAACTATTTCAAATGTAACAAGATATCGAGATAGACGGTTGAAATGATCCATGAGATGGTGATAGATAAAACTTTCATTTATTGAACGATTAGTTTTATTGTATGGAGTTTTCAAAAACAAGCTCAAGTGTTATTTTTCCATTTTCGCACTATTTTATGTATGGTTCTACATTTCTATGAACAGAGAAACACTAGGTGTCATTCTTTTTTATGCAAATTTTCTTCGATAAATGCTATCTCTGTTTTGTCTCGAAAATTCAATTTTAAGTTCCAT
>NW_005178206.1:0-4280 GCF_000341285.1 Galdieria sulphuraria
TCTAGCGACACTGTAGCCTTCTAACAGAGTTGAGTTTGATCAATGTTGTCTCTGCAAGGTAAATTTCAGAATACTTGTGACCCTATTTTGATAACAAATCAAGAACGGTTTTGCTACAACCAGTTTTTGACTCGTTCTCGATCTGAGAACCTTTCTTTGTTGGTCACTCAAAATTTAGGAAAACTCCTTAAAGGTGTAAAATGGTCATTTTCCAATTTCAATGACATTTACTCTGTTTGGCTTGCATTGTGAGAGATAGAACCTTTCCTTCTATGCAAATTACGCTCAAGGAGCAATCTTTTTTCGATTACGAGTTATAAAGAAGAATAAATCATACACTCAACCGTAGAATTGGAAAGTATACAGAGGACAGGACGATAATAAAAAACTGACCAAAGGTTGGGAATACTTTTGTCTATACACAAATTCGTACATAAACTACTTACGATAAGGAGGATCGAACCTCAAAAGTTACAAGGGTCTCGCTTTGTTCTCTACACAAACAACTTGTAGAGAGTTTTGACTGTTATAAGAGTAAAAGTGGTGATGCTTTTACTTCTCCTTGCACATATATTTCAAGATTCACCTTCCTTTATTACTTTGCCAAGAGGAGATGAAAGATTCTTATTTTTCCATTATTTCTACGTTTATATTCTTTTCTTTTCACTAGGACACGAAATTGATCCAATATATTGAAAAGAACAAGACCTTTACCAGTTTAGATAACAACCAAAATATCATTTGAGATTGACTCTGCAAAGGAATCAGATAAATTGTTTTATCTTATTCTGCTGAATATTGTTTGCGAGTTGACGACATTTTTATTCTTTTTAGAGCAACTTGGATAAAAAAGCGTTTCGCTGCTTTTTCAAGTTTTACTTGTCCCTAGTAGAAATGAACATTCCTTCTATTGATAGACCCGTTTTTTATACGAAACGTTCTTGTCACAAATATCCAGAAGGAAGCCTCTACTAGTGTCCCCATCGAGTTATACTTCGCAAGAGTCTTCTTCCAAGTGCCTAACGGAATGAACTTTTGTATAGTGACTCACTTATTCAACGAGCTGATGGTTGAGATTGGAAGAAGAGTAGGACTCAACTGGACAAATCGTTCTTTGAATTTGCAGAGCTTTTAAAAGTTTTACTTTTTTTTATATTGGAAGAGATAATAGCTCTCTTGGAGTTTTATAGTTCCTAAAGCAGCTTTGTACTTTCTATAGTTTGCTTTCTTGTATATCT
The DNA here is from genome assembly GCF_000341285.1 of Galdieria sulphuraria. NCBI lineage: Eukaryota > Rhodophyta > Bangiophyceae > Galdieriales > Galdieriaceae > Galdieria > Galdieria sulphuraria. The sequence continues at coordinate 1,239 of NW_005178206.1, forward strand.
TTAAAAGTTGTAGTTTTTACAAAGTTTATCGTACAAGAGGATGCAGCAATTGTCTTTAAACCTAAACAGTCATGTTTACCTTCAAAAACACCTCAAATGTATAGTCGACTATTGAGGAGAAAGAATTCAACTATGATTCAAATGCTATGCAATGACAATATACGAGAAGAGAGTCGCTAGAATAGACTCAATTCGATTGAATTGAATTTCTTGAAAAATATCTTTTCTCCTCTTAACAGAATTCACAGTATCAAATGCTACTATTGTCTGTGAGTAATTTCAGAGGAGAAAGAAACAGGAGTTATTGACTCTTACAGAAATTGAGTATTGATGATACGCTTGAGTCACTGTTGTTTCGGAGTTTTGATAAAACCACGAGATATTTTGTATTCTTCTTTGCACATTTGTTTTGGTTTGTCTTTTGCTAGCATCAACTTTTGTAGCTTTAGTGATAAGCTGCTACTTGTCATGATATCGTAAGAAAGGAATTTGATGATTGCTGAGAATAAAGCAGTGCTGTGCTTGCGGGTTTCTGCATTTCTACTAAATAATATATTTCAACTGGAGCTTTTGAATAGACTACAGAAGAGAATGACTTGGTTCATACTCTAGATCCGTGTTTCGAAATGAAGCAAAAGTGACGTAAAAACTATTCCATAAAATACAGAAAATCTAGAGAGAGACGTCTATGGAACAAAATCTTCATGAACAATCTATATTGCTCGGAACTCTCATGACTACTCTCGAAAATTCTGAAAGAAACTTTCTTATCTATGTGAGAATGGGCCATGTTTAATAGCTTTATACTCTCAAAGAGCATAAAAAACTTGTGAAATAAACATTGGCTTCCTTCCAATCCTCCTTGTACCTTATGAGAGTTACCATTATATTAGCATACGAGAATAAAAATATTGATAGTTGAAAAAGCCATATTGATCGTTCTTCCATAATTCTAGTCATCTCAGTCCAAGCCATAAAGGGTATGACATAGTCATCAGTTGATAAAGAGAAGAAGTTGGATTGGTATCCTTTACTGTTTTCCTTGTTGTTGTTGTGACCGACAAACAGTCAATCGTTTATTTATTTATATTTGTACTCCGAAATAAACTGAAGGTTGTTTAATTTCTCTTTGGCGATGGCGAGTTTGGATGAAAAGTGGGAAGCTGTGGACAACTTTAAGTCTGTTGTGGTAGATCGTGAAAGGGACGTTTATTTTGTGACAGAAGAACTGTATTATCTTCATAAAGGCCGAAAGCAACTCAGGGGTGTAACAAGTAGTTGCGACTATCGCTTGACCATACCATTTGCCCCCCATCTCTTTGGCTCGGGCAAAACGACCTTTGCCCGAACCTATTTGGAGTTGGTGCAAAGGTTTGGTGAAACTTTTCTGTCGAAATTTGCTTCGGACCCTTCGAGGAGAACCTTTTTGGAGAAATTAAAAAGGGCTTCACTGTTGTACGTCGATTTAAGGGAGTTGGAACCCACAGAACCGAAAGAACGCAACCTAGAGTGGGCAGTCTACTATTTGTTAATCAAGGCCGCTTGTTTGCAATCAGGTCTTCCGCAACCAGGCCCGGACGAATGTTTCAAGGAACTGAAACTTAGGAGTGATGCTTTGGTTCAGAAAATCCGTTCAATCTTAAACACTCCTTCCGATCAATATCTTTGGTGGCATTTGATGAAGTTGGTGTCCTAGACGAAAGTCTCGACGAATTTCATTTCAAGAGAACCCATGACGGTAGAGTTCGACCTTACAATGACTTTTTCGGCATCATTAGTCAATTGTGCGAAGAACCCGACTTGTTTTTTATAGTTGTTGGGAAAAGCAAGGGTTTAAGTATTAAGAATGATGTGGCTTTTGGGCTATCGAGAGTTATACTACATTTTATCCCTTTATCACCTTTGGACGCTTCCAGTATCGTTGAATTCCTTGAAAAAAGTCTTCTAAAGACACCTACTCAAGAACCAGTTTGTAATGTCTTATGTAGTTCTTCATTTTCAGTAAATGAATTGGCAGACTCATTATTGGAATGTACAGGTGGAGTTCCTGGTTTGTTGACTCGTGCAGTAAATATGCTTTTGAATTATATAATAGCAAGAAATCAGCCTTTCATATCGAAAGAAGAATGTTTGACGTGTATGAACGACTACGATTTCCGAATAATTTGCACTGAACCATTTGTGGAACAAATATTGAATTTGGACGAAGATAGAAAAAGTGTTTTTGATATACTTTTGATGATGGCACTTTATCGTATACCGTTTCAAGTAGATGATAGATTGACCTCGGAGTCCTTTTTATATGATGTCGTAACTGAAATGGGACTATATCGATATCCTATTGACCAGAATACTTTTCAAGTCCTTATTCCAAAAGTATTTGTTGTAATCTTCAAGAAGCTATCGTCTATTTCCACTATGGAAAAGATACTTCTTGGATCACTTGATGTCGAACCAGTAGATTGTTTCTTCTATTCAAAGTGTCGTGTGTTTGAAGGAATTGTTGCTTTACGACTAGTTTTGATGTTGTCTTCAAAGAATCGAAATGAGTTGAGGGAGTTGTTGTGTCAATTGTCTCCAATATGGAAACAAATGAAACTTCCAATGAGTACAACATCACCTATTCACTATATCAAGTCTGTTGTTAGTTCTAGAGAAACAAGAAGTGAATCGAACAAGAGTCGAAGAACTTTTGCCAGTACTGAATGGAATAAGATTATTCGAGAGACACTTTATTTAGAGACTATTTACATTCCTTTGGACGCTACTTCTCATAGTCCTGATATTATATTCCAATTACAATCTCCTGTGGAACCCAAAGTTCTTACTGTTGGAGTTGCATGTAAAGGACGTTGGAAGTCGGAAGGAATTGGCTGGTCAGATATTATAGATGAAGCCAAGAAATTTTTAGATCCTGTTTATGATCAAGTCTTATCCAGTGCAATGGATTATCATCATTGTATGCTTATTATTGTTAGTACAAAGTTATCATTGAATGTTTCTAATGAGTTGGGTAATCAGAGTCGTTGTTACTCCAGGAAC
>NW_005178205.1:0-4271 GCF_000341285.1 Galdieria sulphuraria
AGTGCAGTTCGCTCCAAACTGAGTGAAAAAGAAGAATAAACCATACATCATGATAAAAGGACCGGGATTCGTTCGCATCAAGTTGAAAATACCGCCCATAATAATCGCAATCACGCCACTCATTACAGCACCAATAATTTGAATATTTCTTGAACCGATATAGTCCGCAGTGAATGCAGAGACAAAATATCCTGGCAAACCAATTAATAAGATAAGCATGCTCGTATACTCTGTGAAAACCAAGTTCGAGGACCGAACGTCTGTCTCTTCCAAGATTGACTTTGTCATTTCCGACGAAAACAGACCATTTGAGTAGAACAAAAAGTCATTGATGAACCAAGTTCCTGCAGTTCCAATAAGATTTACCCAGTACTTGCGGAGAACCAACAGCCAAGGAAGATTCTTCCTAGAAAGACCAGCTATCTCATAACGGGTGGAGTTCCTCATTCTCCATCGAAGGATGTAAATAGGTATAACGGGAACAATACTTGACGCTAGTGCGACTCTCCAGACTGGCTCAAAATTGCTCGGGTTCGCCTTTGCCCATTCAATTAACATTATTCCATATACGTAAGCTGTGATAGTTCCTACGCCTTGCATAGCAAAGACGAGGAGTACATTTTTTCCCCTTTTAATTTTCGCATCTTCGCCTGCTTCGCAAGATGTCGTTGCAGCACAAGGGTACTCACCACCAATTCCAACACCCAGAAATCCTCGCACTATTACAAGCATCCAGAACATACCCGTCTGAGAGCCGTTTGCTCCAAAGGACACTGTCTCTAAAATCGGGCCAATGAGAAGGATCGTCGCTGTGGATAAAAGCCCTGCTTTGCGGCCGATACGGTCGGCAAATAGGCCGAAGAAGAGCATTCCGACGATGTCTCCTACAAGAATACTGTTGGACACCCTGGTTTTCATTGTACTAGTAAAGGCGTCTGGATAACCTTCTGTCCAAACTCCATTAAGAATACTAACAATAAAAATGTTATAAGCATCCGTAAAGAAACCCACACCAGAAACTAAAGTATTGATAATAGGAGATCGAAATCCACCATATAATTTTTCTTCTTCCGCATGTCTTTGTTGAACCACGACATCTGCTTCCTCTTTCAACTTGTTAAGTTCCTCGCCAATCCGGCTTCCGTCCACGACTGCCATAACCTCTCAAGAGGAAGTTCGTAATCACCCATACGCTTAAAAAGGCTTCCCATATCCGATCGTAAAGATTCTCGTAGATGCGAATCGCATCAAAAGAGATTCCAACTGTGATTCAGAACTATGCGGAAACCCTTCCACGACGTCGTGTACAGCTGTCCGATTTCAACAATATATTCACGACAAGGTTGCTCAAATGCATGTGATCTAGAGAGAATCTATTCATTGAATATAATAGTAGATGTTTGCTTTATCCTTTTTTGGGCGTGTTTATTGTCCGACTCAACTCTTCAGCATTGTCGTTTCGACACATTTTTTGTAATAGGTAGGATTTATGGGGACTTTATGCACAACAGTATAGTATCTTTTGACACTTGTTCATTGCAGTCAATTGAATGGCAACAATAATTCAGTACTTGCATTTCTGCTCAGTTACGCATAGGCAATGTTTGTCTCGTTGAAGTTGAAAACAATGCGAGTATTTATACCTAAACTATGACTCTTAATACATAGGAAGATGAAAGAAAATAAATTTCTAAAATGGTTTACAGAATTATCTAGGAAACAAGTTGAACTTTGCAAATACAAGCAACAGCTATACACTAAGATGATCTTAAGCCAGTCAATGAAATCAAAGCCCTCTTAGTGTTGCTATTTACTCGTGTTGAGTTGAAACATAAATTATTCAATGGGCTTCTGTGGAATTCCGGTCCAACCAATCGAACACTTGCTTTACTGAATTCTCTTCACGAGTTTCGTTCCTTCAAACTGAGGAGCAACAAAGCCCAATTCTTGCGCAAGCTTCGGAGGTATAAAACGACCACCAACGTAATGCATACCAGAAAACGACAAGGCACATTGTTTTGGGGCTGTTAAAGAAACAAGCATATCTGGAATAAAACCAACGTGATAAATGTCGCCTTCATTTACATCCCATCCCGATGGTATATCTACTGATACTTTTTGGGCATTCGATGCTTTAATAGATTGAATAATATCAAAAAACGGAGGACGAATTGCTTCCTTAGACGATCTTCAAAGATTGAAACGACACAGCAACATGAATCTTAAGCGAAACTTACTTTGAAGGGTCAACTCGGAAAGAGAAACCGAATATAGCGTCGATGATAACGTCAGGTTTCTTGGCTTGTTCCCAAGCTGAGAGAATAGGGATATCCAAAGCTTCCAGTTGTTTAACCAGAGACCCAAACAGGCTCTTTTCAGTCCTCTTTGGATATAGAATACTAACTTGGTAGCCAAAGTGAAAGAGATGCCTTGCTGCTACTAAACTAATGGTAGAAGAGACGAGAAATAATAAACGCTGCCAAGGAGAAACGAAAGGAGCCGTTCAACTTACCCATCACCTCCATTATTTCCTGGACCACAGACACATAAAATGTGAGAGCGACCAGAGGAAGATAACGGATATTGTTCGGCAACCGCCAACGCAACTGCCAAACCCGCCAGCTCCATTAGCTGTTCGACAGCAAACGAATACTCAGGTCCCATCAATAGTTGGTCAACTTTTGTTGCTTGTTCTTGTGAAAGATAGGATAAAGTAGAAGACGCGGAACTCGACATGCTATTTAGAAAAAAAGGCTTGTTTCGACGTCTTAAGATTTTGTATTTTGTAGTAAATAAACTGGAAAGTGCTGCTTTCGCAAATGATCTAAGCCCTGTCGGGAACAATGATGCCGAAGAGCTCAAATACATTTTGTATTATTTTAATTGGACAACATTTTTCAGTTAGCTTTGCACTTTTAAGTCTCTTTGCGACTCCGAGGAATATCTCATATATGGAACTATGACTTGTAGATAACGCATTTTGTTCACGAGGCGCTGTCAAGTTCTCAATGACAAGAACTCAAGGATAGAAAAGGTATCTCAAATAGTGAATTTTAAAACCATTTTCAGATATTCACTATGTCAAGTATCAAAATTGTTGTCTCTTTTGAACTCTGTTTCACTGTACCAGTTGTATTCATGTTGGCAATATCAGACCGTTGGATCTGTAAAGGATTGTCTCGACTTCAAGCTGATATTTTCATATATTTCCTGTAAAGAAGCCAATTGCTTTCGCATAAAGCTAACTTCACGGTAGAAACTATTGCTATTGTATCAAATTGAATTGCTATTCAAAACAATAGTTTGTCTATTGCTTGTCAATTATAAGAATAGTTAGGATAGTTGCTATTTGCACTCAAGTAGTGTCAATGCACAAAAAAAAAGGTTGTACTTTTCTTATTAGATATCTAGTGCAACCACAGGTTTATCCTTTAAAAGTGCAGTTCTCACAGGCTCTGAAAATACGCAATCTTCCTTTCCCATCGAATCTTTCTTTTTCAATTTTGAGTGAAAAGTTTCTTCTTCTTGTTATGTCTTCCTTTATGGATGATGAAGAGATCACTCAGGAAGATGCTTGGACTGTAATTTCTTCATACTTTGAAGAAAAGGGTCTCGTGAGACAACAACTAGACTCTTTTGATGAGTTTGTTACTAATACCATGCAAGAAATTGTGGACTCTCAACCAGACCTCGTGTTAACTGCTGAGCCGCAATATTTACCTGGTCAACGTTCGGAAGACTTGGATAAACGATATGTGGTATCTTTTGGACAGTTGAGTTTGTCAAAACCAACTTTTACAGAAGACACAGGTGAAACGAGACCTTTATATCCTAATCAAGCAAGACTTCGAAACCTTACCTATAGTTCCGCTTTATATTGTGACGTTACTGTAACTGAAGTCAATTTAGAAAGTGGCAAAGAAGAAACTTCACAACATCCCCCTATTCGAGTTTTCTTGGGAAGAATTCCTATTATGCTCAAGTCACAGTTTTGTCACTTGTATAATTTAGAGCCTTGGGACTTGGCAGAATTGGGAGAGTGTCCATATGATCAAGGAGGTTATTTTGTGATTAATGGAAGCGAAAAAGTGATTATTGCACAGGAAAGGATGACTTCTAACCATGTTTTTGTATTTAAGCGCTCGCAACCTTCGAAATATTCTTACGTAGCAGAGTGTCGTTCAGCTCCAGATTCTGGAAATAGGCCACCTTCTTTGCTCCAAGTTAAACTTCTTAGAGGTGGAGCAAAGGGTATTTCTGGTCAATATATT
>NW_005178204.1:0-4243 GCF_000341285.1 Galdieria sulphuraria
CCTTGTTTGATCATTAAACTGTTATAATTGAGTGGACAGCTATTCTAACTATTGTTCCTGTCCTGTAGGATTGATAAGAATGCTTCATTAAAAGGAACAATTAGGTATTTGGGAAATTTCACTGCGTGGCCGTCGTTTGCTCTACAAATACAATCATGTCAGAGTTGATGTGGCTTCTTGTAAAAGGTCACAATGCCTTTCAAATAAGGAGAAAAGGGGTTACATTGTCAACGGAGAAAGGCAACTTGAAGGGCATCAACTCTTTCAAGTATTCTGGTCTTGCTCAATCGAAGGCCGTAGACATTCAGCCTGCAACCGAAACTTCTGGTATCGCTTACTCAAAGAAACGAACTAAGAAGGATGCTATTGGAAAACCTTCGAAGATGTTTCATACCAAAACTTTGAAAAAGGGATTCCCTCGCTGCACAAGGGTAGTTTTGAAGGAGCTCTCAACATACCGACCAGACCTCAAAAGGATCGCAATAGCAAGAGTTTCCAAAATTATGGCGATTCAGAAAATGAAGAGATTGGGAAAGAAGAGAAAGGTTAAGTTAGGACGATATTCGCGTTCGAAAAAGTAAAAGGAAATAGTTTGTTACAACGTCGACGGAAGACGTTAAAATTCACTTTCGGAAGTAAAGTATCCTTTGATTCTTAATTTTTGTTGTTAGTTGAGTTTTACGTTTTATCGTAGTGTAGCTTTCAACAGCACTTCAATTTTACTTTTATTGAAGCATAACCGCTGTCTCAAGTAACGTCAAATGTTAATTACTCACGGATGGAATACGTGCCAAGTTTGCACATCACTTCTTTTTGTAGTTACTCGGAATGACTCGTACAGTTCTGAGAGGTGAATAGAACCTGTTAGGACGTGACAGTTGCAGCTCTGCACAATTTTCAACGTAAAATAGTCAGAATATAACATAACAAGAAAAAACTTTACTCTTAAGTGACATATTCAAGCAAAATATCCTTCCAGATGATATTCCCTTAAATACTCAGTTTGAGTTTCTGAGTTGAAGGTAAAAAGTAGAAGCCATCGTCTAAACTGAAAGAAAACAAATTTCGAGAAAGATATTTTGTACGGCTTCCTCCACTAAAAACTTCCGCTAGTTCTGGAAGATGATGAAAATTCTTAGTCGTTGTTAAAACAACTTGTAGTACCTATATTTTGGCTACTTGATTCTCTCCCAATTCTGACTCTGCGTAGGCACATTATTTGAAAAACCTGAAGAAATCNCTTCAGTTGATGGTTGAGGTCCTNTCTTAGATGGACTCGGTCCTTTTGTTGGTTGTACTGGAGACGTCNCAGGAGAAGTTNCTGGAGTTGATGGACTCGGTCCTNTCTTAGAAGGACTCGGTCCTTTTGTTTGTTGTATTGGAGACGTCNCAGGAGAAGTTNCTGGATTTGATGGTTGAGGTCCTNTCTTAGATGGACTCGGTCCTNTCTTAGATGGACTCGGTCCTNTTGTTGGTTGTATTGGAGACGTCNCAGGAGAAGTTNCTGGAGTTGATGGTTGAGGTCCTNTCTGAGATGGACTCGGTCCTNTTGTTGGTTGTATTGGAGACGTCNCAGGAGAAGTTNCTGGAGTTGATGGTTGAGGTCCTNTCTGAGATGGACTCGGTCCTNTCTTAGATGGACTCGGTCCTTTTGTTGGCTGTACTGGAGACGTCNCAGGAGAAGTTNCTGGATTTGATGGTTGAGGTCCTNTCTTAGAAGGACTCGGTCCTNTCGTAGATTGGACTCGAGACCTCNCAGGAGAAGTTNCTGGAGACGATGCACACGAGAACTAACTTAGAAGGACTGGGTCCTATCTTAGATGGACTCGGTCCTATTGTTGGTTGTATTGGAGACGTCATCAGGAGAAGTTNCTGGATTCGATGGACTCGGTCCTNTCTTAGAAGGACTTGGTCCTTTTGTTGGCTGTACTGGAGACGTCNCAGGAGAAGTTNCTGGAATTGATGGACTGAGGTCCTATCTTAGAAGGACTCGGTCCTNTTGTTGGCTGTACTGGAGACGTCNCAGGAGAAGTTNCTGGATTTGATGGTTGAGGTCCTNTCTTAGATGGACTCGGTCCTTTTGTTGGTTGTATTGGAGACGTCNCAGGAGAAGTTNCTGGATTCGATGGATGAGGTCCTNTCTGAGATGGACTCGGTCCTTTTGTTGGTTGTATTGGAGACGTCNCAGGAGAAGTTNCTGGATTCGATGGACTCNGGTCCTATCTTAGAAGGACTTGGTCCTATTGTTGGCTGTACTGGAGACGTCNCAGGAGAAGTTNCTGGATTTGATGGTTGAGGTCCTNTCTTAGATGGACTCGGTCCTNTTGTTGGCTGTATTGGAGACGTCNCAGGAGAAGTTNCTGGATTCGATGGATGAGGTCCTNTCTTAGATGGACTCGGTCCTNTTGTTGGTTGTATTGGAGACGTCNCAGGAGAAGTTNCTGGAGTTGATGGTTGAGGTCCTNTCTTAGATGGACTCGGTCCTNTTGTTGGCTGTACTGGAGACGTCNCAGGAGAAGTTNCTGGATTTGATGGATGAGGTCCTNTCTTAGAAGGACTTGGTCCTTTTGTTTGTTGTATTGGAGACGTCNCAGGAGAAGTTNCTGGATTCGATGGTTGAGGTCCTNTCTTAGATGGACTCGGTCCTNTTCTTAGTAGTAGTGGAGACGTCATAGTTGGCAGTTATTGGGACGTCNCAGGAGAAGTTNCTGGATTTGATGGACTCGGTCCTNTTGTTGGCTGTATTGGAGACGTCNCAGGAGAAGTTNCTGGATTTGATGGTTGAGGTCCTNTCTTAGAAGGACTTGGTCCTTTTGTTTGTTGTATTGGAGACGTCNCAGGAGAAGTTTCTGGATTTGATGGTTGAGGTCCTNTCTTAGATGGACTTGGTCCTTTTGTTTGTTGTATTGGAGACGTCNCAGGAGAAGTTTCTGGATTTGATGGTTGAGGTCCTATCTTAGAAGGACTTGGTCCTATTGTTGGCTGTACTGGAGACGTCACAGGAGAAGTTACTGGATTTGATGGACTCAGGTCCTNTCTGAGAAGGACTTGGTCCTTTTGTTGGCTGTACTGGAGACGTCNCAGGAGAAGTTNCTGGATTCGATGGACTCGGTCCTNTCTTAGAAGGACTTGGTCCTTTTGTTGGCTGTACTGGAGACGTCNCAGGAGAAGTTNCTGGAATTGATGGTTGAGGTCCTNTCTTAGATGGACTCGGTCCTNTTGTTTGTTGTATTGGAGACGTCNCAGGAGAAGTTTCTGGATTTGATGGTTGAGGTCCTNTCTTAGATGGACTTGGTCCTTTTGTTTGTTGTATTGGAGACGTCNCAGGAGAAGTTTCTGGATTTGATGGTTGAGGTCCTNTCTGAGATGGACTCGGTCCTTTTGTTTGTTGTATTGGAGACGTCNCAGGAGAAGTTNCTGGATTTGATGGTTGAGGTCCTNTCTTAGAAGGACTTGGTCCTTTTGTTGGCTGTACTGGAGACGTCACAGGAGAAGTTACTGGATTCGATGGATTCAGGTCCTNTCTTAGAAGGACTCGGTCCTTTTGTTGGCTGTACTGGAGACGTCNCAGGAGAAGTTNCTGGATTCGATGGACTCGGTCCTNTCTTAGAAGGACTTGGTCCTTTTGTTGGCTGTACTGGAGACGTCNCAGGAGAAGTTNCTGGATTTGATGGTTGAGGTCCTNTCTTAGATGGACTCGGTCCTNTTGTTGGCTGTATTGGAGACGTCNCAGGAGAAGTTNCTGGATTCGATGGATGAGGTCCTNTCTTAGATGGACTCGGTCCTTTTGTTGGCTGTACTGGAGACGTCNCAGGAGAAGTTNCTGGATTCGATGGACTCGGTCCTNTCTTAGAAGGACTTGGTCCTNTCTTAGAAGGGCTTGGTCCTNTTGTTGGTTGTATTGGAGACGTCNCAGGAGAAGTTNCTGGATTCGATGGACTCGGTCCTNTCTTAGAAGGACTCGGTCCTTTTGTTGGCTGTATTGGAGACGCCACAGGAGAAGTTNCTGGATTTGATGGTTGAGGTCCTNTCTTAGATGGACTCGGTCCTNTTGTTGGTTGTACTGGAAAAGTAACTGGAGTTGATGGCTGAGGTCCTNTCTTAGATGGATTCGGTGCATTATTTGGTACTGAAGGTTGAGGGGTATTTTGAGACTTTGGTGTTGGTGCTTTGGGATAAGTTGATACAATTTGAGTTGTTGAGGGAATACTGGAAGTGTAGTGACCGTTTGAGTAATTTTGGA
>NW_005178203.1:0-4237 GCF_000341285.1 Galdieria sulphuraria
TAAACCCTAATAAACCCTAAATAAACCCTAATAAACCCTAAATAAACCCTAATAAACCCTAATAAACCCTAATAAACCCTCTAAACCCTAATAAACCCTAAATAAACCCTAATAAACCCTAATAAACCCTAATAAACCCTAATAAACCCTAAATAAACCCTAAATAAACCCTAAAAAAACCTTAATAAACCCTAAATAAACCTTAATAAACCCTAATAAACCCTAATAAACCCTAAATAAACCCTAATAAAACCTAATAAACCCTAATAAACCCTAATAAAACCTAAAAAAACCTTAATAAAACCAAATAAACCCTAATAAACCCTAATATAAACCCTAAATAAACCCTAATAAACCCTAATAAACCCTAAATAAACCCTAAATAAACCCTAAATAAACCCTAATAAAACCTAAATAAAACCTAATAAACCCTAAATAAACCCTACATAAACCCTAATAAACCCTAATAAACCCTAATAAACCCTAATAAAACCTAATAAACCTTAATATAACCTAATCATAACCTTAATAAATCTACATAAACAAAAATAAACCCTAATATAACTTAATAAACCCTAATAAACTTAATATAACTTAATATAACTTAATATAACTTAATATAACTTAATATAACTTAATATAACTTAATAAAACTCAATAAACCCAACATAAAAAATTGAACTTCGAGACATTACACAATTACTCTACTTTTGAAAAAATTATATTATTGCAATTTTTTGTTTTCTCGGTTTACTTCTATAATCTTCACTTTTAGACTGTATCCTACTTAATTTTTTTGACATCTTTAATTCCTTAAATGCAACTTCTTTTTGTGTATTATTTACAGTTGTGTCTTATCGGTCGTATAGATTGATATATATTTTGCAATTTACTGATGTTTTAAAATTAAATTTTTAAGTTATTGTATGATTCTTATTTTTTTGTTTTAGTTAAGATTAATTTTAGTTAATTATATTTGCATCTGTGGTTTCTATTTGTAGTAACTATTTTGAAACAAAAAATTATCTTCTCTTGTCCACTAAGTAACTAATTTATTATTTATACTTTTTTTAATAATTTTTTTTACTTTATTCAATTTATTGTGTCTAAAAAGAATTTACTTTGAAACATTGACATATAAGCGTTGAAAATCAAGGCGGTAATAGATTTTTTTATTTTTTCAATGTTTTATTTAACTATAGTATTTTGCTAGCATAGTTTTATTAAGTTTAAAAAAGATTATTTTTGACTGAGGTTGTATGTACTATGAAAACATAGAAATATTATGTGAACAATATGTCGTCAAGTTTACTACTACCTCCATCTCATAAAATATAAATGAAGGTCAACTTTTGATCTTCTACTTCTAAAATTTGAATTCCTCACAAACATCCTTATTGTATTTTCTTAATTTCCTCAATTCAAATTACTTTGTCCTTTCGTACACTGCCCTGACAGTTTTTAATGTCCTTTCCCATTTCCAATTTACCCATTATTCCCCTACCACTCATAATGGTAAATCCCAAAATCTAAGTCGCTGTGCGGTTGGCCCCCTGTCTTTTCAATTGGCCCGCAATCCTTCCTCCCCTCCCACTCATTTTTCCCCATGGCAAGTTTCAAATCACAATTGCCCCATCTACATTTCGAATTGAACCCTCTCCAATTTGGCCCCAATCCTTCCTACCCTCCTACTCATTTTCCCCCATAGCAATTTTTAAATCATAATTGCCCATCTACATTTCGAGTTGCCCCCTGTCTTTTCAATTGGCCCGCAATCCTTCCTCCCACTCATTTTCCCCCATGCACATTTTCCAATTCACAATTGCCCATCGACATTTCGAATTGCCCCATTTCCAATTTGGCCCCAATCCTTACCCCCACTCATTTTCCTTTATGGCAATTTCCAATTTATACTTGCTCCCAACGCTCTCACATTTCCAATTGGCCACTTCTTTCCTCAATCAACACTCCCCCATGACAATTTTTAAAACAAAGTTGCACTACCATCCTTTACCCGCAATCGACCATTTCATTCATCCATACATATTCTCTCATCAAATGACAATTTACCAGATGCAATTCTTTGTCTTCTTTCAGTTCGTTTACTATTTTTTTGAACCATCTACTTGATCCTTTTCAATATGTCTATTTCTTTGAATAAAAAACCTTTTTTTATACATTCTATGACTATGTACTCTTTTTTTATAGGTTAGTTTTCACTTTTGAAGTTATTAATTTTTGAAGAACAAACTTTACGTTTATTGCGTGTTTACCTTTTTTTGTCAAGGTTGCTATCAAATTTTGCTGATCGTTTATATTTTTGTGGTGTATATTTTTAGTAAATATTGTAAAACTAAACTAAAAATTATTTATTTTTGTCAATTTAGTGGATAATGTACAAATATAGTCTTTAAAATTAATTCTTTTTTTGTTTTGTTGAGTTTTATGTTTTCATATCATATTTACTTTGAATATTTAATTGTAATAGCTAAAAGTTAAGTCAATGATTAAATTTTTTTAATAATGTTTTCAATGTTTCAATTAACTATATTAAATTGTTATTACATTTTCTTTAGAAATTTAATATGAAGATTATTTTAGAGTAAAAATATATTATGAAAGCATGGAAACATTATGTGAACAGCATGTAGTTGAACTTTCTACTACTACTATCTCATAAAACAAAACTGAAGTTCAAATTTCAATCTTTTTTGCTTTTCAAATTGGATTTTTCAAACACTCTTCCTGTATGGATGGATTCTCCCAAGATTTTCAATTCACACTCAGTCTTCTTTGCACACTGTCCTCAATTTCAAATGCCCCCATTTCTAATTTACCCATTCTTCCCCGCATCCATAATGGCAATTTCCAAATCAACACAATCGCCTTTGGGTTGGCCCCTCTTCTCCAATTTCCTCACCCCCTTTCCCCACCCATTTTCCCCCATCGCAATTTCCCCACTCTTTCCCATTTCCAATTGGCCCATTCTTCCCCCCACCCAAAATGGCAATTTCAAATCACGATCACCTTTGTGGTTGGCCCAAATTGGCCCCTTTCCCCACCCATTTTCCCCCATCGCAATTTCCCCACTCTCTCCCATCTCCAATTTACCCATTCTTTCCCACCCCACGCCCATAATGCCAATTTTCAAATCAAAATTGCGCGGGCCCATTCCCAATCGGCCACTCTTTTCAAATTGCCCACCTTTCCCATTAGCAGAAAAAATCAGTAAAAAGTGTGTATATTGGTGCTCAACATATTATGCAGAATCAGACCCAATGGAAACATCGAAATCTTCTTTTTACAGTATAACAATATGATTCAACATTAGGTCAACTGTAGAAACAATGGATTCAAACGAGTTAAGGTCAACGATCTGTTTAGAATTTGGAAGTAATTTACAACTACCAGGAAAGAATGTGGGGATTTTCTTCCATTATGATTCTTGTCAAGCAAACTATCAACTAGATTGTCCTCTGTGTATTTAGATGAAAGAATACTAGTACTCGTTGGTATTTCGTCCGCCAAGTCTACTTGGGTAAGTTCTTCCAATAAATCCATACAATCGTGAAGCAATCGGTATTAAATAGACTATCGAGGATATATAAATACTATATGAACCAAAGTCTAGGGTATAACGACTCTTTTTATTGGACAGAGAGTTTTATAGTGTCACGATAAAAGATCTTGATGAGCTACAGGACTCATAATAGACGGACAACCCAGTGTGGTTCAAACAACCCATTTCATTCTAGTAGCACTATCCAATAAATATTCATCTTGAGAATGCAAAATGAAACTACCTCCTATCTATATCACGTACCTTGTATAAATCTTTTACAATGGTTACAACTTGTCTTTGACTCGCGGATCAACAATCTGTCTAAAGTGAATTCTTAAATCACCCTTTTGAATAGAGTTGTCCTGCTACTATTCCTCAAATACTGGAATCAGTCAATTTTACAAATTCAAGTGCGATTATTTGTCAATTGATAAGTAAATATGCTAGTATGACACAAAGCAATCAATCATTCAATCAATGAATCAACACAAGTCAAACTCAATTCTTCATCCATAGAGATAACAAAGAGTCTGTTGTGAAAGGCAACATGACCTAGTAAAAGCTGTACCAGGTGATCAACTTGAATTTGTAATAGCTTAATATAACAAAGATAAGAGACAACTTTTTTCACCAAAAAAAATAAACGGACATAACCATGTATCTCAGCATGACTTG
>NW_005178202.1:0-4210 GCF_000341285.1 Galdieria sulphuraria
TACAACGAACTTATTTGTTATCTCATGATAGTATGATGAAGCAACTGGTGGTCATTTCTTTTCCGAAAACGTCGACGTACAACCTTTCAGAAGCTTTTTTCGTTGGAAATTTCGATCACATAGAATCTCTTTGTCCCCTGATAGTTGCGTTGCATTTGTAGGGATGGGTAACTCCAAGTGATCAATTCGAGACAATTTCGTCAGTTGAATCAAGTAATCTTTGACAAGTGAACTTGCAGTATCATGAAAGTGTACAACATACTGTTTTCTGTGATCTTGAATCTACTACTGATCTTTGTGGATATATTGTAATGCTCTTATGTTGAAACCATCTTATGATTATTTGTGCTCTAGAACATTTCCATCTTACTTCTTTAACCCTAAGACCAGGTTCATATGGAGTAGTCATCTAGTCGATAAGGATAAGATAATATTTCTATCTCGTTCTTTCTGTTCTTTATCTGTGTAATTGTAAAATGGTGAAGATCTTGTTCTTTAGAGTTGTAATATGTTCTTACAAGAAAAGGGATGAATATGATAAAAAGTAGTATTTGAAGACTGCGGGATGATGTAAATTCAAAGAAAGAATCAACTAGATTGCAGTCAAAGTTCTGTACAAGCTATCTATTGGAAATAGAAATTGAACTCGTCCTAGTACGACCTACTGGTTGTTTTCCCTTATTCATATGAATTTTCATAAAAGACAGATTTATGTTTTACATATTATATACTTTTCAATTGCATAATATAGAAAGGTTAGTTGAAAGAAATTCAAGGAAAAGAAGTAAATGAATGCTTCCCTGGCTTCACAGGGTTAGAATATCAGACCTACGATTTATAGATTTTGAGGTTGATCCTCACAAAAAGCAGAATCAATTCTGAGATTTTTACACAAGTAGCAGCAAAACACAAACTACTAGTCCTGCTCTAATTTCAGGACCTTTTTGTATATCCTTTGATGCTCGAACCTTTTTACAACCTTTGGTGGTAATCTTGAACTATTACCACAATTGATTCAAGTGATAAATAACAATGTATTTATGCCGTACCAATACCTTGTTTCTATTGATGAGTTGAGTTTGAATCTTATTTTAGTGTGATATCCGAAACAATTCTGGTTATAGCTGTATTGAAGGAAGTAATAATCACTTGCTTTAGAGTACTACTCTGAATCTTACCACTTCCAGTGAAATCTCAACAGGATATGGCACAATTATTCTAGTAGATACGTAAGAAAAGGTCTATTTGATTTCTTCCTTCTCAACGTATCTAGAAACTGGTTACTGTTTTATATTACTTGAATTGTATACTGAATTCAATGATTTACTGTTCATTGGAAAAAAAGTAAGATATTTCTTGATACTGCTCATTTAAAATGACCTTTTGCATAGGAGTTGGTCATTTGTTGATTACTAGTCGAATATTTCATCAAGACGAAATTCTGTTTCATAAGTGAAGTGTCGTCTATGGTTGATTCAACTTTTAAATTCTTAGAGATCATACTAAATTTATCGAACGAGTTAGTCCGTATCCCGAGAAAAACGATTTGCCATATAGTATTAATAGTAGAATTATTACTAAGGATACCGAGGACTAGGGAGCTGAAGACTTGGTTTGAAAAAAACTTGCTAGTGTTTGACTGTCCAATTATTCCTCCGCAATATTGGATAAGCTTTCGTTGATCATTTCATCCTAGATAGTTTCATGAATTACTCAAGCGATGAATTGTAATGTATCTTTGCAGTGCCACGAATATAATACTACCAGTTTATATATTTTGATATTAACTAGTTGTTTGTTTAGATATAACTACGTTAACCTGTACTTGATTCAATTGATTACTACTTGTTTTGAAGTGCTATCAGTTATATCATTTCGTTCCAACCATGCATTACTGAGTAAGGTATAGTCATTTGGCAGACAAGAATCAGGAATGCGATGTTAATTTCTTTCAAGTATTCACATTTTAATGCGTTGCTTGTTAGAAACGTTCAAAGTTGGCTATGAAATATAACCTAGTAATGAATGGAGTCAATGTGTTAGAGAAGGTAACGGCACAACTCGATGCACAAAAAGTTGAATCAACGTCTTCATTCAAAATCAATTAGTTGATAGTAAGACTAATATACGTTGCAACTTTTTAGGGGTATCTAAGAGAGAGTTGTTTGAATTGTCATTATGTGGACATTGGGTTATCCAATAGAGTTTCTGTTAGATAGTGTTTATATAAGATGGCTTCTTTAAGATAGAATTGATACTTTATTGACCACTAGTTGTCGAGTTGATAAAGACTTTGTACCTTTGCACTTGAAATCTTGCTGTTGTATGTACAGAGTCTTTATATCCGAAGCAGCAGTGTTCTATGTGGTCTTTAGGTTCCCTGTATGCTTGATCCAAAGTCGAATTGTCCAAGATTATCTTGAATTGTCTAAAATAATCTAGTCCTTAACCTAAAAGGATGATTTACAGAATATTATTTGGATTACTTAAAATCAAGTCGAAGATCAATTCATTCGAGAATCACTAGGTAAGAATCCGAATTGCAACAAAGCATCAATTTTTCCCTTGATATTTGTATGCTGTGTGCACTACTAGGACAAGCCGTCGACCATAATTCAATTTTGGTACATTTGTGGATTGACTTTCATATTGAATGACAGTGTGTTTCTAGAATATTGAGAACATGTTACTATTGATGAGCATAGATCAATCAGCATCCACCATTCTTGTATCTGTACGGAATTCAATTGAACTTTGTTTGAATCCACTGACTCCTATCAGTATTGGTGGAGAACGTTCTCGCTGTACTGCCTTGGCATTAAGCTCAACTTGCGTCATAGAATCATTATTTTTTTTGATAAAGGTATTGTGCTAAAAATCTATCGCTTCTTTCTATTGACTGGTCGGAGAGTAGTCATCATCTTGTTATCTTATGTTTTCAAGAAAGTTGTAATAATTATTGAACACTAAAAACTGAACTTTAATTGAAATGAAGTATGACAGCGATAAACTATACTATTCATAGACCACAGAATCATTTGATTTAGAACAAGATTCAACTAGATTGTAGACGATTGGTCACAAACGAGCCGTAAAAAGAAGCAAAGTAATCTTGCTGATACAAGCTATTGAATCTCTTTTTTCATGTTTACATGTTGTATAGTACAAGATGAAGAAATGATTCGTTTCATTTCAACTTTTATACAACTCGCTGAACAAAAGAATACAACAATTTGCTTTGGAAGAAAATGTATGATGAAAGATATAAAGTGAAAAAAGAAAGAAATGTCTTTCTAGTTTAATAGACTACAGATAGTGTTATGAGCCAAAAGTCTCGACTTTGATTCTCATTAGAAACATCAACGATACTCTGGTCGTCATTAGTAGAAAAAGTATTCCCTAGTAGTACCTCATACTGGTAACAGTAGAACGTTTATGGTACTTTGTTTTGTTTACCCATTCTACTGATATGCATGACCTGTATTTGAACACCATAAAGTAAGAAATAGGCTGTTGAAACAAAATGGTTATTTATTTCAAGGCATCCCTATAATCCTTACAAATTATCCAAAGCTTAAGTGAACTTAGTACTTTAGGCATTCTTTATCTTTTCCACAGAGTCCTTATTCTTCTTCCTCTTTTTTTCTTATTGAAAATGAATATCATACAATTCTCACTGATAAAAGACAATCAAATTTCTATTCGAAAACAACCTTACTTGCAGAATCATTATTTGCATTTCTGTAGATATTATTCTCTATATAGTTGTAACTTTCTTTACTGGTTTGGAAAGTTTATACAACAACATTATAGGAAGAATAATATTAAGTTTATGATTCAACTTGATCTCGATACTAGTATTCTATGAAGGAAAATATCACTTCTCATCATACTCGACGGAATGGTTTTAGATTCGACCTTATCAATCAATCTTTGTCCATCAACAACTTGACCGGAAAGAAGTTGCTTGTATTTATTTCTATTGCAAAAATCATTGAGGTCTTGGTATAAACTGGCAGAAATGATTACAAAAGCAGAATTTACTATCTGATTTGCACATTTGACGACAACAATAACAGCAACTCTTAGAAGAGATAGGACAACACTTCTCACTACACCATTGTTCTCGAAGAGTCGTAAACATACTAGTTCTTTGATGTTCCTCATTTATTTAGAATTGTGATTGGTGTTTTACGTCCACTCTATTTCG
>NW_005178201.1:0-4209 GCF_000341285.1 Galdieria sulphuraria
CTATGTTCTTCGTAAGCATAATGGAAAGAAGAGTCGATCAGATTCCAGTGAAACTTAAGACTAACGAAGCATGTTGTTCTCTTTGCTTGTTTTCTCGTCTTTCTCGTTGTGTTGCATTTGCTTTATGATTTAGTTAATAAACAATAAAACATGGAAAGTAGATGAATCTTTCTTATCTGGGTGCATCTTCTTTGTTGATAAAGAAAATATTCAAACATAAATTTTCGAAGTTACACAATAGCGAACTGTTAATGATCCTAGTCTGAATGGGCACACAAACCTAACTAAAATTGGCAGACACTTGGAAACTGTCGAGTGTATGACGACTAATCAATTTGGTTTATAAAAACGAGTGTTTTGCTTCTCAGTGGTACTTTGAAGTATTAATATGAGCAAAGAACTTTTATAGTAAACAAAAGATAGAAATGGAAATAAATCAACGACTGAATATATTGTATTAGAAGCATTACTAGAACAGAAAAAGGTATCGCAAGTCAATGAGCATTTTGCAAGTTTGTCGTGCCACATTATCAACATACACTAGTAGTGTTTAGACATTCCCAAAAGCAGTCATGAATTCAAAGCCATGAACAGGAAGTATGTCTACAAAACTCTGCATAGTCGCAGAGACCGTAACCCTAGTATGGGCAAAAACCACTAGGACAGACGGTTTTGTTATATCGTTGAACAGCTGCCTCTGCTATTGAGTTTTGTACGAGAAATTTCAATCTTGTCTTTGTGTTGTTTGAGAACGACCACTTGAGTTTGTCTCAATTGTTCGACTTTGACTTGCATCGTTATAGTCTCTTTGAAGATCTTTGTCTAACGTCAAGCAAATGTTTCTCGTTCACTTTCTTTTACAAAGTAGATGTCTTTGTTGTCTCCAAGCCACTTGAAAATTTCTCTGAGAGTTTTTTTACAAGCTTGAAGAAAAGAGAGGATTCTTGTACTCTTTGAAGAATTGTACGCGATAGTAACAGAAAGAATCGTATAAAGAATGTAGGATGTGCACTTGGAAAAATCAAAACTTGGAAACTGTACAACTCGTGACTCCAAAACCTTACTTGCAAGTTGGACTTCGAGTGCTTGGATATATTTTTGAAACTCACTGTTTATTAAAAAAACGTTTTCAAGTGTTGGTAGAAAAGGGTCGCCAATTTTATTGTGTCTGAGGTTGTCAGTTCCTTTCCCACATTAGTAAAGAAAGTCAAGATACTTGAAATGCCACATATGTAAAGTAGGAAACAAAAGGTTTGAAATTGTGAGACAAACATTATTTTAGTATAACAGTCAAAATGCCATAAAGATGGCATGTTTACAAGCAGAAAATCCAATGCTACAATGGCATTCATTGAATAGATATTTTGTCTATTTTCAATTAGTCAAAATACACAAATTTTTTTTCTGAACGGTTGCTTTCACTTATAGTGTATCTACACAAACTTTCTCTTTTATGTGGCAATATTCTTCATACTATGATCCAATCAATGGCAACGTAGCCAAGGTCTTGCTATGTAGAAGTGTTGAACAGGAATATTGTCCGAAAAAAGAGAATCAAGTTTGCTGGCATTCTTCATAAATGATCCCACACTAGTTGAAAATCTTGTAAATATTCTGGTTCTACTGTTATACAATAAGAAAAGAAGTCACAACAGGGAATTCACTACTAAGGATATTATTTCCGCAACAACTCTCAGGTCATCGCAAGAGGCATCACAATTCAGTGTACAGTTCACTACACTATCCTTAGTATTTAACATAATAGTTGTCGTAGAAACTCATTTGAATGATATCAACGCTTCTCAGACAAGTTATTATAGTTTCTCCATC
The DNA here is from genome assembly GCF_000341285.1 of Galdieria sulphuraria. Lineage (NCBI taxonomy): Eukaryota > Rhodophyta > Bangiophyceae > Galdieriales > Galdieriaceae > Galdieria > Galdieria sulphuraria. Next base: position 1,831 of record NW_005178201.1, read on the forward strand.
GAAGAATAAACTGTTGCAGAAAGTGATCTTATTGTTTTTCCAATTTCAAGCCACGCAGTTCTCTATTATTTAGTCTGTTTCCTTTTCAGCAGTATTCTCTGAAACTACTGGATAAATACACAAAGTATATATTGCCATAGCTCAAGCGTCGTATCACAAATGTAAAGTTCAATCAATACCACTCTCGCTATTTGGAAGATAAAAAAATTTCTTAAGACTTTGTTTGGACTTGAGAACTTAGATCAACCAGCCTTTTGCAAGCATTTTCCAATAAAACCATGTTAAGTGTTTCATCTCCTCTTCAAGAAACTCATGGATGCCACGAAGAATCAAAATAACGTCTCTAGGAGCTATACCAAAGATTAATAAAGTAGAGTCGTCCAAATGTGAAAAGCTTCTTGGACTAAACACTCGCAGTTGACGTGCATAGCGCTCAATAAACGAAGCTTCCGTGAAGCCATAACGTTCTCTTAGAAAAGTATTCCAATCAAATGACGAAGACAAAGAACTCGATGCTGCAGCCCCTTATTCTCCTCGTGTATCTCCTTCTTCCACTTGCACAGCACTTTGAAGCTCTTCCATTTGCATCCTATTCTCATCATTTGTTCTCGGTCTTATATTTCAAGACACTCTTGAAGTAACATTTGATTGTTCAGCTTCCAAAGATGAAACATATTCATTAGACATCGACTCAAAGATAGTTTTACACCATTCTGAAAAGTTTTTACTAAACTCTCCTCGGTTTGCTTCCCCAATTTTCCTCAAAATTTCGACATTATCTCTTCCCAAATATATTTCAAGGTTCCTTTGAGAAACAACTACCAGTTGCAGACATGATCGACTACTTTCATTCAAAGTTGATCCCGAAGAATGTTGAGTCACAAAACCACTTGCATCTTCAACAATGTTTTGTTCTTCAACAGAGAAACCTACAGATCGATCATATCTAGTACAAACTACCACCACAAACTGAAAACAAAGTTGAACAGATGAAAAAGATTCGTCATTCAAAACGGAAATAACTTCTTGGAAAAATTGTTCTGCTTCCTCCTTAATATTTGTTTTCGAAAATTCAGTTTTGTGATAAAATTTGAATAAAAATCCAACAACATAACGTGTTTGTCCATTATGAAATATAACATATGCATCAGGGCCACTAGAATTGCCATCTTTTGGAACAAGAATACCACAACGTTGTAAATATTTTCTATAATAGTCAGAAAATGAATCAGAGACATTTCTCAAGATGGGTATATCATTAGATTTTGTTGATTCCATAGAATAAGAAACATTGTCCTGCTCAATAAAAGAACCTTGGAAAATTCCTGGAATAGCAGAATGTACAATAGGCGAGGAATTAGAATGAAGAAAAGTTAATAAGCGAAAACGAAAGATCTTCATAAATACAAATTCAAAGAAGACTCAACGTGCTGTTGAAGCGTCGGAAATATAACTAAACGGAGATAAAGGAAAGAGTTCAGTAGCCTCACGGAAAAAGTTATAGTTGCTATGAGCTCTCAATATAAATTCACAACAACCAATCTTGAATTCGGTGCCCATATCAATTCCATCAGTTCCACAACTTTCAGAATAAAACCCAAAAGTTGCAACCAAGTCCATCAAATAAGTTTTCGTTCCACATATAGTAACTATAAAGTTAATTGGAAAAATTGTTCCGAGCAGATAATTCAAAAGGACAAATTGATATCGAAGAAGGGTTGCGGAATCAGGTATCTCCGGAATAATAATCGTCACCGACTCTAGTAGTACCAAGCGAAAGATTCTATCTAATAAGGGTTCCATATTGTCATTGTTGATAACAGGTTGAGATAAGTTTGCAAGTTTCCCTACTAGGGCTAGTAAAGTATTCCTTACAATCAACGGAATACCTCCTGTCTTCTTTTTCAACAATTCTACGAATCGATGTTGTAAATCATCAGAGGGCAACAACCAGTCCTTCAAGGACTTTCCATCATAAGTTGCCACCTCAAGATATTCACCAATATCATTGGGTTAAAGGGATTCAGCCGCAACATATGGAGACTCAAGCCACTCGAGAGGGCATCAGTCCGGCGGGCTGAGATTTCATCGGTTCGACCTGCCAAATAGACGATTACCTTTCCTGTAATCAACAAATCACGCAAAACGCGGAAAAACTGCCGAAAAGGTACATATTTTCGGTCAGACTCGATAAACTGTTTCTCGTCGAGTTCACTATAGTATTTGGTGAGGTAACTCAGGTGGCGAAGTTCGTCTATCATCAAAAATAAATATTGTTTCTGAAATTGTTCGAGAAGATACTGGACAAAGGTCAAAACGTCAGGTTGCTTCATCGCTGCGTCCGTGAATTCTACAATTTCACGGGCGGTCATACCGTTA
>NW_005178200.1:0-4194 GCF_000341285.1 Galdieria sulphuraria
TTTAGAACAATCCATCGAGTCCTGAGCTCGGAGTTCCATGTAGACTGTAGTTTCTTTTTAGTATTTACAACTTTTATTATCTCTTTGAAGTTTATATCCTTTATGCAACACTTGTTGTTATTTCACTTTTGGTCTTGTATGGAAATTTGAGATTAGCGTTGTCGAGAAGAGAGCAAAGACAAAGGAGTTTAAGCTGTCGTTGAGTGTTGGTACTTTGGTCAACTAGTTGTCTCACAAGTTTGTTTATTTTTATCGACAATTGTTTCAGAGCAGTTTTGCGTATGTATTAGCAGTTGACAGTCTTGTAGTCTGTTGTTGAGAAACAGTCTTTGGGTTGATACTTATAAGATATTCTGCAAGAAACCAGTTAGACACTTAGTTGAGTGTTTTGTTCAGTACACAGCGTTACTTTCCGTATGGTAGTTTTTTGTCTTCTATATGACTCTTTTCAAGATGGAAAACTCGGTCTGTAACTCTGCAACAGGCATTTCTCAGGATAGCATAGGAAAGTCTCGAGTCCATCGCTTATTTTTAATGGTTGTTTGTATTGTTGTGCTTTTAGATCAATTCTCTATTGATTCGAGTATTTATTTTGAAATATTATGGATATGGGGCTTTAGATAACGAAAGCTGAATAAACTTGTATTTTGAAAGCAAGGGAAAAGTTTTCAGTTCAAAATATACTCAACTTGTTGGAAACCATAAAATAAAGCAAGCAAAAGGACACTGTTGAAAACCTTGGTTGTGTTCACCTGGTAAAATGTTTTGACGATGGCGACTGTAGATACTAGTCCCTTTTTGAGAAACGCCTTTGTTTTTTTGAATTAGTGGGTTTACCGAGGGTGAAATATGTCTAAAACGATATTTTAGTAGTAAGAGTGATAAAGTTGGAACTAGTATTGATGGTGTTTCTGAAAGGCATCTATTGCAAATCGTCTTTGGTCCTTATATAGTTGGAAAGGAGGGTAACATTAGTAGTACGGTGTGAATGGGAAACAAGGCGATTTGTGTGAAACAGTATTTGCATGTCAAGTGTGCTGCTGATCTTTTTTTTTTCCAACACACTGAAGGTCATTCTGTTGAAAGTAGTGGTAGTTGTAGCTGTCAAAAAGTGAAAAGGAAACTTCACATTTTGTACATAACAGCTTGCGTTTGGATAGTATACAAAGCATCTCTAAAAGAAACTCACGAAGGATGGGTTGAGCTTCTACAATATTACACGAGCGCAAATATTGATGCAGTCGTTTCCGACTAGAGTTTTGGTTTGACTCTGAAAATAAAGTCCAACTTTTGGTAAATAATTCCTAGAAAGCATATGCAGACGAACAAAGTGGTTTGCAAATACATTGACACGAACCATAAAGCATTTTTCGATTATCACAGCAAAATCAAACCATTCGCCACTACTTGAAATTCAACCGAAACAGCAACAACAACAAATATGAGCCCAAGGCTAGTGAAGTATGGCATAGTCATCAAGTCTACAAAGAGAATGATTCCTGCTTCTATCTTTTACTGTTTTCTTCGTTGTTGGCATGAGTGGAGAATTGCAATTGTTTTATTTGCTTCGAATTGTAAAATGACAGCAACGACAACAACAAACAAGAGAAAGTCATATTGTATTGGTTAGTGGTACAGGAATATTAATAATAGTTTTTGTCATAAAAGCACGAATTTGACCTATTTTTTACCATAAAGGAAAATTGTATTGTCGAGTTTACAAAATAAAAGGGCATTATTTGCACACTTACGACTATTTCTGTACCTTACTATCAGTAGAACTACATACGGTCCTGCTTTTGAACAACAAATAGGTATCGAGTTGCTTTCTTCGTCGATTTTCGATTTTGCCTGTACCTGTTTGAGACTAATCTTTACCGTTTGATTCTTGAAACGAACTTATTTGTTATCTCATGATAGTATGATGAAGCAATTAGTCGTCATTTCTTTTCGGAAAACGTCGACGTAAAAACTTTTCAGGAGTTTTTTTCATTGGAATTCCCGATCACATAGAATCTCTTTGTCCCGTGATAGTTGTATTGCTTTTGGAGGAGTGGGCAATTGATAGTCCAAATGATCAATTCGAGACAATTTCGTCAGTTGAATCAATTAATCAGTGACAAGTGAACTTGCAGCATCATGAAAGTGTACAACATGTGATCTAGAATCTACTACTGATTTATCTTGATATATTGTAATGCTCTCATGTTGAAACCATCTTATGATTATTTGTGCTTTAGAACATTTCCATCTTACTTGTTCGACCCTAAGACCAGCTTCATATGAAGTTAGCCATCTAATCGATAAGGATAGGGTAATACCTCTATTTCGTCTTTTCTCTTCTTTATCGGTGTAATTGTAGAATGGTGAACATCTTGTTCTTTAGGTTGTAACATGTTGTGAAAACAGTTGAATGCTCATTGTACAAGAAAAGGGATGAAGATGATAGAAAGTAGTATTCGAAGACTGCGGGATGATGTCAATTCAAAGAAAAAATCAACTAGATTGCAGTCAAAGTTCTGTACAAAAGATCTGCTGGGAATAGAAATTGAACTTGTCCTAGTACGACCTACTGGTTGTTTTCCCTTATTATTATGAATTGTCATAAAAGAAAAAAAATTTATGTTTTACATAGTATATACTTTTCAATGAAAGAATATAGAAAGGTTAGTTGAAAGAACTTCAAGGAAAAGAAGTAAATGAATGCTTCCCTGGTTTCACAGGGTTAGAATGTCAGACCTATGATTTATAGATTTTGAGGTTGATCCTCACAAAAAACAGAATCAATTCTGTGATTTTTACACAAGTAGCAGCAAAACACAAACTAATAGTCATGTTCTAATTTCAGGACCTTTTTGTATATCCTTTGTTGCTTGAACTTTTTTTACAACCTTTGGTGGTTTTCATTCCCTCTTACTCTTGGACTATTACCAAAATTGATTCAAGTGAAAAATGACATTGTATTTATGCCGTACGAATACCTTGTTTCTATTGATGAGTTGAATTTGAATCTTATTTCAGAGTGATATCCGAAACAATTCTGGTTACAGCTTTATTGAAGGAAGTAATGATCACTTGCTTTAGAGTACTCTGAATCTTACCACTTCTAGTTAAATCTCAACGGGATATGGCATAATTATTCTAGTAGATACGTAAGAAAAGGTCTATTTGATTTCTTCCTTCTCAATGTATCTAGAAACTGGTTACTGTTTTATACTACTTGAATTGTATACTGAATTCAATGATTTACTGTTCATTGGAAAGAAAGTAAGATATTTCTTGATACTGCTCATTTAAAATGACAGTCTGTGTAGGAGTTGGTTATTGGTTGATTACTAGTTGAATATTTCATCAAGACGAAATTCTGTTTCATAAGTTAATGAAATGTCCTCTATGGTTGATTCAACTTTTTGAATTCTTAAAGATTATACTGAATTTATCGAACGAATTAGTCCGTATCCCGAGAAAAACGATTTGTCATATAGTATTGATAGTAGTATTATTACTAAGGATACAGAAGACTAGGGAGATGAAGACTTGGTTTGAGAAAAACTTGGTAGTGTTTGAGTGTCCAATTATTACTCCGCAATATTGGATACGTTTTCGTTGATCATTTCATTCTGAATAGTTTCATGAATCTACTCAAGCGATGAATTGTAATGTATCTTTACAGTGCCACGAATGTAATACTACCAGTTTATATATTTTGATATTGACTGGTTGTTTGCTTAGATATAACTACGTTAACCTTTACTTGATTCAATTGATTACTACTTGTTTTTTGAAGTGCTTTTAGTTATACTATTTCGTTCCAACCAAGCATTACTGGGTACGCTATAGTCACTTCGCAGATAAGAATCAGATGTCAATCTTTTTTCAAGTATTCGCATCTAAATGCGTTGATTGTTAGAAACGTTCAAACTTGACTATTGAAATATAGCCCTAATAATTAATGGAGTCAATGTGTTAGACAAGATAACGGCACAACTCGATGCACAAAAAGTTGAATCAACGATTCCATTCAAAATCAATTGTTTGATAGCAAGACTAATATACGTTGTTATCTTTTTAGGGGTATCTAAGAGAGAGTTGTTTGAATTGTCATTATGTGGACATTGGCTTATCCAATAGAGTTTCTGTTAGATAGTGTTTTTATAAGATGGCTTCTTTAAGGTAGAATTGATACTTTATGAA
>NW_005178199.1:0-4186 GCF_000341285.1 Galdieria sulphuraria
GAAAAGCCTACTGATAGTTATTTATTGGAATCCTTTTATCCAGAGTGAGGTAAAGTAAGATCGTTGGCAACTTTAAGCGAAACAATAAGTATGGTGCTTCTTATCCTATTGCCAATTACCAAAGGACTGCTAGTCAGTTGAAAAAAGTCCATATCAAATATACAGCACCTCAAAATGACTACTGTTCGACAATCAAACCCTTTCCAAATTTTGCAAGGTTTCCTTGTTTTTTCACGGAAACAAAAAACGATTTTACCTTTTAAATTCCAAAGTCTAAACTATTTCGCAGTTGTACGAGACTGAAATTTACAGTAGACACAAAGTTATGAAACAGTATCAGAGGATCTTCAAGGACATGAAAAGTATACCTTGACTTTGTCAAATTTCATAAAATCGTTTTCTTTGTTAGGGCATACAAATAAGTACCTTCAAGTTGGTATTTCAAACATATTCTAACAGGAAACAATTGTGCTCAAATTTGAATTTTCGAGAAAGAAAGAGATGGCATTTATCGAAGGAAAATTTGCAAAAAAAATGACACCTAGTGTTTCTCTGTTCATAAAGGTGTAGAACCATACATAAAATGGTGCGAAAATGGAAAAATAACACTTGAGCTTGTTTTGGAAAACTCCATACAATAAAACTAATCGTTCAATAAATGAAAGTTTTATCTATCACCATCTCATGGATCATTTCAACCGTCTCTCTCGATATATTGTTACATTTGAAATAGCTTCCTTGAAGAAAAGTCTTGTAAAAAGTGGAAAAAAGATTGCGACACCAACTTTGACTCGAAAGACGTTGTTCATATTTTTTTTTCCTTTTCTCATAAATATAGTTTTATACTTTCTGTTTCACTTGCTTATTTTTGCACAGAGTTTTCTCGTCTTGTAAAAGTCAAAACGCTTCATCTCCTTGTAAGAGTCAACTCATATTCCCAGGTTCCATTTCTTCCATAGTCTTGAGCTTATAATCCAACACTATCGTTTCTCTGTAGCCTTTTTCCTATCCATTTCATATTCGAGAAACAAAATTGAGCTTTGTAAATACAACAAACGCTAAAGCAGGTTAGTATAATCTTCTCTCAACGAAGCAAACACAGACGCTCTTTTCTAGTTGTATCTTTTGAACTTTTCAAAAAGTTTCCTGTAGACCTATGGTGGTGAGATCTCTTTCACCGGCGATGTTTCTCAGCAATCCAACGTCTATTGATGTGGATATTACGTTAAACCAGAAAGTAGTAAACAATAAATAAATCCAGAATATGCAGCATCTTTTTCCATTTATTGTTTGACAGGAACACTTGGAGATACTTTTCAAGAATTTCAATGTCATTCTCGCTTGTGTTTTCAAGTCTATGATGTCAGTAACTGTAAATCGATTGGAAGAAATGTTAAACAATTCCTGGAAATTTTTCTAGGTCTCACCTGTAATGTATTTACTTTATCTTCTTCGATTGACTCCAACATACATATTCGTTTAACGTGTATTCCTCTTCATAAAACTCAAACAGCATTGCTACGGCTTTAACAGGATCTTTTTTTAACCATTCCTTGACTTTTAAAAGGCAAAGTAGTACCTAATAGAACCTACATTCCAAGACTTGTGCTTTCAGACAAGATGCAACAGAGTCGCTCCAAAACTAGTCAAGAGGTTCTTGGACAGATTATTCAAAGCACGTCGAGACGCATTCATAAAAGTGTGAAGAGTCAAATGGTCGAAATAAATAAATGTGACGATACAGAATAAACAGATGGGCTTCGAGAAAGAGTCGTTGAGGAGAAGTCTTGTCATTTGAAAGAGTCGGTTTCTTGGTGATCCATCAATGTTTCTTGTACAATGTCCAACCTGGATTGCGTCTCTTCTTGAAAAGCTGGGACAATAGCTAAAACATTAGGTTAGGTATTATACAATGAATAAAACTCCTTGATTACTGCTAGACCTTTGAGGATAATCTCTCCATTGTTATCGGTAATAAGTGTACAAGCTGTTTTTGGCTTTACGCGGCATCTTTTTGCAACGTCTTGAATGTTGGTCTCTGTGTTTTCAAGAAACTGAGTGAATCACAAAATATCTTTACAAAACAACGTGAGGCGTATATCCATTTCTGTGGAGTGTTGATATAACCTTGAGAACCAGAAAAGGAAACCAAAAAAGGATTTCATCTATTCTCCCAAAAAGAGAAACAGAAAGATTGATTGGTTTTACAAGGAAACAGTCAGTTCCCAAAAAAGGATAAAAAAAGCTGCAAGACTATGTTCAACCAGCTGTATTGCTTTCAACATACTCGACACAACCAATTGGTAACGAGTCTCTGATATGGATGACAACACTCTCTCAAACTATAGGAGAGAATGGGCAAGCAATGTCATCAAGGTTTTGGGTAAACATGAGAAAAGACTATCGTTTAACTTGATGATGGGTAAGAATCAACAAGGCAAGGAATTCTACAGAAATAGCAATCTAATGAGAAACCAATGCCAAGTCTTGTTGCCTCATCCAAAAAGCAACCAACAAAGATTGACAAATTTGCAGAGAGTTGGTATTTAAAGACGTTATTGAAGCTTCTATTGTATTTGATAAAGGATTTTTCATGAAATAGTTGCAAAGAAGAAAAGGCTTCATAAAGCGAATTCACTCTTTTTCGTTGCAAGTGATTTCTTGGATCTGGTACTTGAGAATAGCCAACCAACATCATGAATTGATATTTGAGTTTAGAAAAGGAGATATCAAGGAGTTTACGTATGTAAAGGTGAATTCGTGGAGACTTGTTAAAAGTCAAGTCTCACAAATGTAGGGGTACAATACGCTTATTGTATGGATAATTTGAGGGAATAGTAGGGGAATATTGTCCCGATGTAAGGGCAGTGTTTGGGGAGTGAAACATACTTTTATAGGTATCACTTGAAGACAATCTAGTAAAACCAAACCAATATCCAAAGCTGTAGTTGCTGCACTTTTTCGTACAGACTTTAACAAGCCCTTGTCGTTGACGACTAGAACACATTTCTTGACTATGGATAAGACTGTACTCCAATCCTTCAAGTATGGTTATGCTTCAATAGGTAAGCAAAAAGCTTTTCAAGGGTTCTTTTCTTGTGTTTCGTGGGTGTCTTTGTCTCAAGGTTTCTTAAAGACTTGTTCGAAAAGGAAAAATTTTCTTCTACTTGTAGCTTTGTTCAATGTCTTGGTAAACCAAACGATGATATCATTCAACTGGCTACTCAACTCAACCACTTGTGTTTTTCCAAACTAGTTACTCTCAAGGGTACTTGTCCATTTTTAAAGAGTCATTTCAAACAATATTGAGGTGGAACCTAAACATGTTACAGACTGTCATTTTGCTGAATTGAAACGTATTTTTTTGTTACGGTTCTTCAAAACAAGTACTTTTGAAAAGAGTAAAAAAATAGCTATTTTTTGTCATTCTTCTTTTGCATAGAATGTGTCTTTAAAGCATTGGCTCTTAATGTTTTGTTGTCAGTGTGGAAATCAAAGTTACCCTTCTTGGAATGATCTTTTACTGTTTCAAATGAATATATTGATTTTTACATACTTTCAGATGATGAGAGTGTGTACTGAGTTCATATGGAAAACGTGTGAACAGTATACCCTTGTACAGATACAACGACAGCTCCTTTTGCTTTTGATCAATTGCTGCTTTTTCGTTGAAACAATAAAGCAATGTGTACTACTCTTATCATAGTTACGTAACTTTACCAATGATAGCATAACCTTTGTACTTGAAACTTGCGCCAACCTACATTTGAAATGTTCTTAAAGTTTTCCAAGAGGGAAATTTCAAAATTTCAAAAAACCCGCCAAAAATTCAAATTTGAAATGACCCGCTAAAATTCAAATTTGAAGCGTAGCCGCCGCCGCCGTCGCCGTCGATATTTCAAATATTATTCAGTTATCACAAGTACTCTTTTGTTTCTCACTTGACTTTTTCGGTCCTAAATACTTTGGAAACCTTTGAAACTTGGAAAGCTTTGCTTTTTAGGCGAAAACCCAAACTTTACGAAAAACTTGGTTCGAGTTTTTACACTGTATACATGATTGATTGATCGATCGATTGATCCACACTCTTGATATCAAGGTCTTTTTGTCCTTTGGTAAAGATATGAAAGATTTATACAACTTGATGATTCGCGTACAATTGATAGATACACTTTTGACTACTTGA
>NW_005178198.1:0-4177 GCF_000341285.1 Galdieria sulphuraria
TGACTATTATGATTATGGTTGTAAAGAATACTTGGAGCGAGGTCATTTGAAGAAACATGAAACTGAAGCAATAGCTTATCATCTTTGTTTGTTAAAAGATGCTTTTCAAAAGACTCGACAAGAAGTCCGTTGCCAAAGTCTATTTTAAACATTTTGGAATTATGAGTTTTTATAAAAACTGGTGTTTTTTGTTATCATTTCATAAATGAAGTTTCAAAATATTCATTTGCCTGGTGAACCTTGTCTTTATCACTATTCTCATGAAAGTATTTAAAATAGCCTTGATTTCATCCAAGTGAATCAACACTATTCCTTTCATCTTTTTCTTTTGGAGTATCAAAATATTTATTTCTTTTCATAAAACAAAATATAAGCTTCTGATAATGAAACCAATTGTGGAATGGCCTCCTTTACTTGCAAATCCTGGATTCATCGGTCTTATAATGAAAACTTTTCTTCAAATCTAATCACTTACTTGTATTTCAAACCAACTATCTGATGCCTTGTGTCGAATATAACAACGATATGTACCTCCTTTGGGCTTACCATCATGAATCACTACAGCTGTCAAGTCATAAACAACACCATTGCTCTCTATTCCTGTTTTCCTTATTCAACTTGGATATTATGATTATTATTATATATATACCTGGACAAGACATCGATAGATATTCTGTCATATCCAAATCTCGAATAGGAAAATGAACAATCGAAATATTCTTTTCCCAAACAAAATTACTTCTAACTATCAAATGAACACTTGGTTCCTTTGTTCTCCTTTCTTTACTTACTTGGCAAATCTCTTCATCACTAAAATCAAACAATAAGGTAATCTTCGCAAACGATATCGATAAAAATGACCCGTTTGAACATCATGATGAAGTTCTTGTTGTACAAAACGACTCAATAATGAAGATAATGAAACCTATGAGAATGAGATAGTACTTGTACATTCATATATTATTATCTACTACTACTCTTATTATCAAGTACCTGTGGAATCATGTTCCGTTCCAAAGAATCCTTAAACAATGGCATGGGAGGTAGTTCCAAACTAAGAAATAGAAATTGGGATGACTTGTGATCCTTTTTGATTACTATGATAAGTTTCTATTTCCATTTCTCCTTCAAATTTATTCTGAATCAACGGTTTTTGACCTATTCATTTATATAGATATTGTCTTTAGCTTTCTCTTGGCAATATGTACTGTCTGCTCGAATAAAATCATCTCGTGATGAAGCCCAAAGGATTCGAGAGAGATCTATCATATCCTTTCTCTTTCTCAGCTCCGTTGCAGCATACAGAATTTGGAAATACTCTATCTGTTACTTCTTTTACTTCTCGAATTTTACAGTTGTTGAAAAGAAATGTTAGGATAAACTGACAATACTATGACCTCTGTGGTTTTGACCAGAGTTGGAATCACGAATCTATCTTGGAACTTTTACTAGACAATTCCAGAAAGGAAAGACTGCTTTATTTGCTAAAATCACGACAGTTTTGTTACTGCTTCTTGCGACACCGTAACAATTAACAACAGTTATTTCTATAGAACCAAAACAGTGACTTTAATGCCTGAAGACAAAGGCATTCATAAAACTGTGCTTTGTGAACTTAGCGGCTCTTGCTTGAGTGCTCTTTAGTAGCAGTTATGGAAGAATACGAAAGAATAGTTTACTGCTGTGAAACTTGGGGATAATCGGGCATAGTTGAACTTACATAAACAACATGAATTCCAAACCATAGTATCCTGTAGAATAATTTTTGTATAAACTTGAAATTCAGCTAGGATGATACTCTTTCAGGAACCTTTTCACAAGTTGAATAATTCAAATCTTCATGCAGCAAATCTTTCAGAATCCAATTATGACTCGTTATATTCAAAGCATCATACAAGTGTCATCTGCCAAACGGAACCAATCCACCTGTCGGATTCCCATTTTAGTAATCGCCACATTGGGTTGTTTCCATTTATAGAAACATCAAGCCTTACAAATTGGCGGGCTTCGATCAACGTGATAAAGCTGAGAAAGATATGAAGACTTTTTCATGCAAACGAAATCAGCTTGTGAAAGAAACAAATGTTGCAGCTGAGGATCGTTGGTTCTTTTTACGGTTTCGTACTCATGAAACAAGGTTTAGCAATCTTGATTTCGAAATTCAGACAATGCTACGCAATGTAAAGGCTTTAATAGAGCCGCACACATGGAACCAAACTTGGCCAGAGATGAAACGTATTGTAACCTTAAAAGAGGAATGGAACATAACAGATTTAAAGCTCATTCACTTGGTTCCAGGAATTCGTAGAAAATCAAATGGTTTGATAGAATTTTTCAACAACGCTCCATTTCGGAAAGCAAGAGAATTTGCAAGAAGATTCCTCAGCTGCCATGATGCCTTTTGCAACGCCATCGACAGGAACCTAAGTTTGGTAGACGAACTTCTTCCCAGCATACTGCCTCTTCAACTACCGCAGATAACAACTTTCTCGGAAAAGCTGATATATAATCTACATCAATTGCAATCTTTTTCCTTTTCAGTCTACTTTTTTCGTTTCACTACACAGTTTCAGGTTAGCCTATTTGCAGTTCGTCCTTCAATTGAAGAATCTACTTGCGGAATTTGCGTTGACGAAATAGCAGCTCATCAACTTCCTTGTCACCACAATTTATGTGAACAATGCCTACTTGTTATTCAACGAGGTGATCATCTTTGTCCTTTTTGCAGACAAGATATATGGACGCCTTGCGGCAAGTTTGTTCCTTGTACAGAATTTGAAACAGGAAGTGCTGTCAATGTGAGGACGGGCGATTTATATAGACCGGACGAAGAGAACGGAACTCGCTTCCCTGACTTGTCCGATTACGTTTTGTTGTCTCGTCCACTATACAACTATTTTACTAGTAATAATAGTTTGCCTTCGGATTATTATTATTACAGTATCCTACAACGAGGAATTGTCTCAATCTCACCCAGAAGATATGTCTATTTTCTTCCTTGAAATATTGGGAAATGGGTTATGTGGTTCAAGTCTGTTTTTCTAATAAAGTCGTGTTTCTTATATAAAATGTGTTGTCAATTGCTTATTGAATCCATATTGTTGTTGAAACAACTTGATGACCTACTGTGATTTCATTGACAAAGAACAAGTTACATCGAAATCTAGCGTTCTCATGTTGGTTATTGTTTTCCCTGAGGAAAAGTTACCATTCAGCTTATTGGATGGAGATAGCTTTCTTTTTTTCCAAGAAGCAACATTTTTAAGCATTCTTTTGTTATGAAAACTTACATTTGTGTCGTTTGGCTGAATTAGATGTCTTATCACATAGCGTTTCACTGTTGGACAAGGAATGTCTCTTTACCAAACGGTGGCAACAACAGCTGAAACAGATTCGACTAAAAACGCAAATCAAATGAAAATAAAACTTTTACAAAAACAACCCTCGAAAAAACATCCAAATAATTATCCACTACTGAGTTTCNACTTGAGAGAAACAATTTCGAATGGCCTTNAAGTGACTTGTATGTTACGATTGTTTCTGGAAATTGCGGCAGAATCATTTGTAGTTTGACTTTCTTCCTCTTCCAACAAGTTGGCTGCTTTAACCTCAGCTNACGGTAACTGTTGAGCAAGTCGAATAACACTAGAACAGTGACGGCCAAGCGACTCATATATACGAAGAATCNAAGCATTTTCTTCTTCAGCCTTTTTAAGAGTCGATATAAGAATACCATCTCTTCCATCTTGTGCTTCTNCTGAAATACTAAAACTTGGATTTCCTTCTGTTGTAGAACAAGTCCATCCACTCTCTCGACTCGATTCTCTATTTNAATCATCAGCAGCTCGATATACTTGCGCACATGGAAATTCAGGAGTATGTGGCAGCACTGCATAAGAAAAGGTGTGATATCCCATATCGCATTCCTTGTCTGGACTCTTTGGTGATCTTNATAATGTAAGCCGCAGTGTACTTCCTTTTGCAGAGTGTCCATATTTACTGTCGTTCNATAGGGCTNAACCATAACCAGGTTCTGATATATCACTAAAGCGGTGTCCGCAAACTTCAAACTTGGCAGCATCCCAAGATGTGTTGCGGTGAGTCGGTCTCNTTNCATATCCAAATTGAGTCTCATAAGCAACTCTTTCTGAACGAATACTTGTAGGAAATTCCACAC
>NW_005178197.1:0-4161 GCF_000341285.1 Galdieria sulphuraria
GAATAAACTGGAAAATTCTCGATTCAGAAAGCAAGTCAAAAGATGGTCTGCTCCACGCCAAGTAGCTTGTATACTTTTCCTACCTGCCTTCTTCTTCCTCAACACGAACCTTTTTCTTCTAAAGGAGAATGTAAACAGAAAAACGGTAGAGCTTATATACTGGGCCGTGAAGCTCAAGTTGTTTCCAAAAGTTAGATGAAGCATGTAACTAAATGCGCAGATAAACAACAGTAGGCCTGTTAGTTCTTTAACAATAGGAGGCACATATTTTTTCTGCTATCCCGAAGATATGAAAACCACCCTTTTCGATACATAAAGACAGTGAACGCTGGTATTTCTGAACGCTGTTTGGAAACAGCTTTATCTATTTCACTGTGTCTACTTTGCAGAGCGTTAGTCTGTTCCACACCTTGCTTCTGAATACTTTCTACAAGTTTCACTAGTGGACTATGCCGTTTCTAAGAGAGAAAAGAATATTGAATATTTTTTCTGACTAGATATATGGCAGTATTTACAGCAATCCACTAAAGTTTATAACTGTGTTGCCGTTGAAACTCAGCCACGTTCAAAATTGACAAGATGATTCACAGCCTTCGAAAGGCAAGCTGCTTTGAGTTTTACCCTTTTGATTGTCCACACTAAGTTAGTTGAGCATAATAAACACAACAACAGCAACTTGGAGAATTATCACACAACTATTTTCGTTTTGGTACTTTTGAAAAACTGTACTTTAGAAAGCTATCCTCCTGTGATAGGAGATCGTTGTTTCACACAGTAAACTCTTTTTTTCGTATACAAAAATAAAGTCCTTGTAGTCAAGAGGCAAAGAGCAGAAGGAGATTCTGTGATATGAATGTCTTGATTTCAGTTTTTGAAGCCACGATGTTGTAACTTTTGTTTGCAAGTATCTGGAGAACGAAATAATCATTCTGGCTTTGTAGAATTTCTGATTACTGTACCGACTCTAGCTTTCGTTACTTTATCCTGTTGTCGCTCGGTAGATTATCACCTATTCCTGAAATAGACGAAATGATAGCTTCCAAGTACCTTTTGTAGAGGCTCGATTGATTAATTAGTTAGACTTTGAAGATCATTTGTTTAGGAGCGACAGGCAATAAATAGCTCGTTTTCAAGAAAATCTTTTATAGGCTCAAACTGTTTGAAAACTCATGGGAGAGTAACTTATTCTAGAAGACGATTGAGCATCAAAAAATAATAATCGAGAATAAAAGCAGCGCACCGTTTTGATGCGGGCAAAGCACTCTTTTCTCGATACTGTTTAGAGTTGCTTCCATCTTTACAACGATCATAGTTCATCTAAAACTGACCTTCATCTGTTGGACATCCTTCACTATGCCAAAACTCCAAGCGTTTTAAAACTTTGTCAAGAAAAGAGAAAACTTTTTTTAATATATATATTCAAGAACTCTAAACTACCCAGTTACACAACATGTGGTCAACGGAATTCTTAAAGTCCATAAACAGACTGTCTCTTGTCTTCAGAATAGGCTGATTTCGGTCCCTTTCTGCTTGCGAGAAGACAAATACTCGCAAAAATATTTCTTGCGAAAATTCAAGGAAAGAGTAGTAACTATCAATCCCAACATGTTTGTCACTTATAGATCTAAGCTATCCGCCTTTACCAAGGCTAAAGTTTCTACACGACTTGCATCTTCTCCATAATCCCTAATACAACATAATAGTAAACAAAAGCTACCTTGCTGAAAACTGTCCTAGTCCTAATATGATTCTAATCTTAGTAAAAAACTATCAATACCACATTTAAAATGAATATCTGTTGTAACTCTTCTATGGAGGACAATTCAATATGCAACTTCTTGTTGAGAGAACCACAATATTCTCTCAGGAAAAAGCTCCGATCAAATGAGAAAGGCAAAGAAGTTGATGCAGCGACATTTGCTCCACTTCATTTGTATTAATCCTTGGACGAACATTTCTCTCTTGTCCTGCTTCTGCTACGGAAACTTGTTGCACATTTTGTTTTGTTTAATCTACTGCTGACATTTCCTGTAACACGCATGTAAATGCAGAACTCAAGAGAACTAAATTATAATCTGATGAAGCGCTGTTATCGTTTACAAAAATTCTTTTCTAGTCGGTCACAAGTCTTCAATCCAAGAAATTGTTTCAAGCTAATAATAGAACAAACGCTCAATTGACAACGAGAAGGAATCGTTAACCGTTCCGTGACAGAGCCACTTGCAGATCGACGAGCAAGTGTTCTTAAATAAAGCTGTCCATAATCATAATATATTCCGCTCTTCAATATGCAGTTCTCATTATTTCTAAACTCCCTTGAAAGAACTTAATTGGTATATTCCGTACTTCCAATAGGCTCAATAGCAAATATATTATTCGCTTCCAAGTCAGTTTGTTGTAATATCGGAAGCAGAAATTTTTTGTGCTTTTGCTCGAATATCAGAAACTCCTTCTCAAGTGAAAAACTCTCATTTGATTCCAGTAAAAGCAGTTGCGATGATTCTGTCTTTTCTTCGAAAGATGACTCACTAGTCGACTTTGTAACGTTTTTAGTACACGAAGTATCAAAGTCGGGTCCTCTTGATTGTTTAGTTGAGGAATGAAAATACCATCTTCATTGAATAAGAATGCTTTATACATTGGAAGGATACGTTGTTCTTGACGCAGTAACATGTCCTGATACTCCGGAATGAAAAGAAGAGACATACTTTGAAAGAGGAACATGACTTCATTACTAACAAAGTACGTTTCCAATGAAGAGAGAAATTTTTTAAGATATGAGCAAAGAGCAGCATAGAAAACACAGTATATACTATAGGTTCCATTCTTTCCATTCTCACAGGAAGACTTTCAAGCATATGAATGCTTTCTACCTTGTTCCTTGATTCTTTTTCTGATAAATCTCTCCATTATGGTCCAAAAACTGCCGACGGACCGGAAGTGTTACATGTAACAAATAATGCTATGCCTTTTCATAAACAATATTTGTATTCGGTTGGTCTATGCAATCAGAGACAAATATGAGAGTGGTGAATGAATGTCATCTCCTTCATAAAAATTCCCATCGAAATATTGAAACACAAATGAAATAATATTTCCTTGTTCAGCAGTTTCACTAATTGATGACTAAGCTCCCATCATGTTAATCCACGTATACAAGGCAATATGTCGTCGTCGAGGCGAATTTTCCCTTAAAGCCTCAATGACAAGAAACCTCTACAGGTCGTATTTAGTACTTTTGAAAAGTCAAGACTAGTATGATTTACCTGGATATTAATGAAAGATCAAGTGGTACCAAAACCATTGGGTGGGGTTTAATTGCATCTTGTATACTGTAACTGATTATATTTGACCAGGTCACCATAAAAACTTTTGAAATAGGAAAACATTTTTAAAAATTCTCTGTTGTCTTGTGAGCGATTTCCATATATATTTTGTAAGACAGATTCATTAGGAATATTATTATTATTATTATCAATCTTCCAAAATGTCCTTATAATTGAATTGATAACAGCGCAAAGTCAGTTTGGAAAGCTTGCTTGAAAATTCTTTTCATAATATACACAGGTATTGAAACTTTGGAAATGTGAATCTTTTTCACAAAGAGTTCATATGCTACATAAGTGACAGCAAAAGTTTGGTTGTTGCTAAGTTTTTCATTGGTTTTATGAATAGATTCAAAAATTCGTCTAGTGCTTTGTTATTAGATCCTTCAGTACGGAGAAAATACCTTTTCAAAACTATAACACGGAATAAGGTCAATACGGTGTGGTTTTCTCAACTTTCCTTACGAGATATACTCCCCCATCTTCATTTGGTGATGAGACCCTTAGAACATCAAGTTGAAATGTATATATCGTAAAAAAGTAACAAACTTGGAATTGCAGAATCCCTTTCAATAAGCTCTTCTGATCGGATAAGAATAAACCCCATATTCTTTCTCAAAACAAATAGTAGAAGACTAAAGACAAACATGAATACAAGTTGTCAAGTTTCGAAGATTGTCCAAAGTCGAATCTATTATATAGTTTTCAACGGAAAAATAGATAAGCCTTTAGCATTATTGTTATAATCTTAATTCAAGCATTATACAACTAGTGACTACAAGTGCATCATCCAAACCATGCAACTGTGGTCAGAATTATAAATTTTCAAAAAGTT
>NW_005178196.1:0-4160 GCF_000341285.1 Galdieria sulphuraria
TAGTAACATGTTCTCAATATTCTAGAAACACATTGTCATTCAATATGAAATTCAATCCACAAATGTACCAAAATCGTCATTATGGTCGACCACCTGTCCAGTAGTGCAAACAGCATACAAATATCAAGGGAAAAATTGATGCTTTGCTGCAATTCGGATTCTTACCCAGTGATTCTCGAATAAATTGATCTTCAACTTGATTCTAAGTAACCCAAATAATAGTCTGCAAATCATCCTTTTAGAGTAAGGACTAGAATACTTTAGACAAATCAAGATAATCTTCAACAATTCGACTTTGGATCAAGCATACAAGGAACCTAAAGACCACATAGAACACTGCTTCGAATATAAAGACTCTGTACATACAACAGCAAGATTTCAAGTGCAAAGGTACAAAGTCTTTATCAACTTGACAGCTACTAGTCAGTAAAGTATCAATTCTATCTTAAAGGAGCCATCTTATACAAACACTATCTAAGAGAAATTCTATTGGATAACCCAATGTCCACATAATGACAATTCAACCAACTCTCTCTTAGATAACCCTAAAAAATAACAACGTATATTAGTCTTGCTATCAAACAATTGATTTTGAATGGAAACGTTGATTCCACTTTTTGTGCATCGAGTTGTGCCGTTATCTTGTCTAACACATTGACTCCATTCATTACTAGGTTATATTTCAATAGCCAACTTTGAATGTTTCTAACAAGCAACGCATTTAGATGCGAATACTTGAAATAAACTGACATCTTATTCCTGATTCTTGTCTGCCAAATGACTATACCTTACTCAGTAATGCATGGTTGGAACGAAATTATATAACTGAAGGTACTTCAAAACAGTTAGTTATGAATTGAATCAAATACAGTTTGACATATTTATATCTGAACAAACAACTAGTTAATATCAAAATATATAAACTAGTAGTAACATATTCGTGGCGCTGCAAAGGTATAATGCGATTCATCGCTTGAGTAGATTCGCGAAGCTATCTAGGATGAGATGATCAACGAAAACGTATCCATTATCGCAAATAGAGTGCAAGTATCGCGGAGGAATAATTGGACACTCAAACACTACCAAGTTTTTCTCAAACCAAGTCTTCATCTCCCTAGTCCTCTGTATCTTTAGTAATAACACTAATACTAGTACTATATGGAAAATCGTTTTTCTCGGGATAAGGACTAACTCGTTCGATAGATTCAGTATAATCTCTAAGAATTCAAAAGTTGAATCAACCATAGAGGACATTTCACTAACTTATGAAACAGAATTTCATCTTGATGAAATATTCAACTAGTAATCAACCAATAACCAACTCCTACACAAAAAGTCATTTTAAATGAGCAGTATCAAGAAATATCTTACTTTCTTTCCAATGAACAGTAAATCATTGAATTCAGTATACAATTCAAGTAATATAAAACAGTAACCAACTTCTAAATACGGTGAGAAGAAAGAAATCAAATAGACCTTTTCTAAAGTATCTACTAGAATAATTATGCCATATCCCGTTGAGATTTAACTAGAAGTGGTAAGATTCAGAGTACTCTAAAGCAAGTGATTATTACTTCCTTCAATACAGCTATAACCAGAATTGTTTCGGATATCAATCTGAAATAAGATTCAAATTCAACTCATCAATAGAAACAAGGTATTGGTACAGCATAAATACATTGTCATTTACCACTTGAATCAATTGTGGTAATAGTCCAAGATTAAGAGGTGGATGAAAACCACCAAAGGTTGCGAAAAGGTTCAAGCAACAAAGGATATACAAAAAGATCCTGAAATTAGAACAGGACAAGAAGTTTGTGTTTTGCTGCTACTTGTGTAAAAATCACAGAATTGATTCTGCTTTTTGTGAGGATCAACCTCAAAATCTATAAATCATAGGTCTGATATTTTAACCCTGTGAAGCCAGGGAAGCATTGATTCACTTCCTTTCCTTGAATTTCTTTCAACTGATCTTTCTATATTATGCAATTGAAAAGTATATGCTATGTAAAACATAAATTTTTGTTCTTTATAACAATTCATATGAATAATGAGGGAAAACAACCAGTAGGTCGTACTAGGACGAGTTCAATTTCTATTCCCAATAGATCGTTTGTACAGAACTTTGACTGCAATCTAGTTGATTCTTTCTTTGAATTTACATCATCCCGCAGTCTTTGAATACTACTTTCTATCATCTTCATCCCTTTTCTTGTACAATGAGCATTCTATTGTTTTTCGAACATATTACAACTCTAAAGAACAGGATCTTCACCATTCTACAATTACGCCGATGAAGAAGAGAAAAAACGAAATAGAGATATTCCCTATCCTTATCGACTAGATGACTAACTTCATATCAAGCTGGCCTTAGGATCGAAAAAGTAAGATGGAAATGTTCTGGAGCACAAATAATCATAAGATGGTTTCAACATGAGAGCATTACAATATGTTCAGATAAATCAGTAGTAGATTCTAGATCACAGAAGACAGTATGTTGTACACTTTCATGATACTGCAAGTTCACTTGTTAAAGATTACTTGATTCAACTGACGAAATTGTCTCGAATTGATCACTTGGACTATCAATTGCCCATCCCTACAAATGCAACAAAACTATCACGGGACAAAGAGATTCTATGTGATTGAGATTTCCAATGAAATAAGCTTCTGAAAGGTTGTACATCGACGTTTTCCGAAAAGAAGCGACGACTAGTCGCTTCATCATACTATCATGAGATAACAAATAAGTTCGTTTCAAGAATCAAAAGGTAAAGATTAGTCTCAAACATGTAGAAGAAAAATCGAAAATCGACCATTAAAGCAACTCGATACCCTATTTGTTGTTCAAAATCAGAAACGTATTTAGTTCTACCGACAGCAAGGTACAGGAATAGCTTTTAAATGTGCAAATAATGCCCTTTTATTTTGTAAAGTCAACAATTCAATTTTCTTTTATGGTAAAAGATAGGTCAAATTCGTACTTTTATGGCAAAAACTATTATTAATATTCCTGTACCACAACCCAATACACTATAACTTTCTCTTGTTGTCGTTGTCGTTGCTGTCTTTTTACAATTCCAAGTAAATAAAACAATGACAATTTCCAGTCATGCCAACAACGAAGAAAAAAGTAAAAGATAGAAACACAAGTCATTCTGTTTGTAGAATTGATGACTATGCCATACTGTGCTAGGCTCGGGCTCATATTTGTTGTTGTTGCTGTTCTGGTTGAATTTCAAGTAGTGGCGAATGGTTTGATTTTGCTGTGATAGTCGAAAAATGTTTTGGGTTCGTGTCAATGTATTTGCAAACCACTTTGTTCGTCTGCGTATGCTTTCTAGGAATTATATACCAAAAGTTGCACTTTATTTTCAGAGTCAAACCAAAACTCTAGTCGGACACGATGATATCAATGTGTGCACTCGTGTAATATTGTAGAAGCTCAACCCATCCTTCGTGAGTTTCTTTTAGAGATGCTTTGTATACTATCCAAACGCAACCTGTTTGCACAAAATGTTGTGTTTCCTTTTCACTTTTTGACAGCTACAACTACCACTACTTTCAACAGAATGATCTTCAGTGTGTTGGGAAAAAAACAGATCAGCAGCACTCTTGACACGCAAATACTGTTTCACACAAGTCGCCTTGTTTCCCATTCATACCTTCCTACTACTGTTACCCTTCTTTCCAACTATATAAGGACCAAAGACGATTTGCAATCGATGCCTTTCAGAAACACTATCGATACTAGTGCCAACTTTATCACTCTTACTACTCACATATCGTTTTAGACATATTTCACTCTCGGTAAAACCAGTAATTCATAAAAACAAAGGCGTCTTTCAAAAACGGACGAGTAACTACAGTCGCCATTGTCAAAACATTTTACCCAAGTAAACACAACCAAGATTTTCAACAGTTTCCTTTTGCTTGCTTTATTTCATGGTTCCCAACAAGGTGAGTATACTTTGAACTGAAAACTTTTCCCTTGCTTTCAAAACACAAGTTTATTCAGCTTTCGTTATCTAAAGCCCCACATCCATAATATTTCAAAAGACATACTCGAATCAATAGAGAATTGATCTAAAAGCACAACAATACAAACAATCATTGAAAAAAAGCAATGATGGACTCAAGACTTCCTATGCTATCCTGAA
>NW_005178195.1:0-4141 GCF_000341285.1 Galdieria sulphuraria
TAACAGAATCCACAATATCAAATGCCACTATTTTCAGAGGAGAAAGAAACAGGAGTTATTGACTCTTACAGAAATTGAGTATTGATGCACCTCTGTGAGTCAATGTTGTTTCTGAGATTTGATAAAACCACGAGATATTTTGGATCCTTCTTTGCCATTTGTTGTGGTTGGCTTTGGTTTGTCTTTTGCTATCATCAACCTTTGTAGCTTTAGTGATAAGCTGCTACTTGTCATGATATCGTAAGAAAGGAATTTGACGATTGCTGAGAATAAAAGACTGTTGTGCTTGCGGGTTTCTGCATTTCTACTAAATAATATATTTCAACTGGAGCTTTTGAATAGACTACAGAAGAGAATGACTTGGTTCATACTCTAGTTCCGTGTTTCGAAATGAAGCAAAAGTGACGTAAAAACTATTCCATAAAATACAGAAAATCTAGAGAGAGACGTCTATGGAACAAATTCTTCATGAACAATCTATATTGCTCGAAACTCTCATGACTATTCTCGAAAATTCTGAAAGAAACTTTCTTATCTATTTGAGAATGGGCCATGTTCAATAGCTTTATACTCTCAAAGAGCATAAAAAACTTGTGAAATAAACATTGGCTTCCTTCCAATCCTTCTTGTACCCTATGAGAGTTACCACTGTATTAGCATACGAGAATAAGAATATCGATAGTTGAAAAAGCCATATTGATCATTCTTCCATTGTTCTGGTCATCTCAGTCCAAGCCATAAAGGATATGACATAGTCATCAGTTGATAAAGAGAAGAAGTTGGATTGGTATCCTTTACTGTTTTCCTCGATTGACTGTTTGTCGGTCACAACAACAACATTAATTTATTTATATTTGTACTCCGAAATAGACAGAAGATTGTTTAATTTCACTTTAGCGATGGCGAGTTTGGATGAAAAGTGGAAAGCTTTTGTCAAGTTTAAGTCTGTTGTGGTAGATCGTGAAAGAGATGTTGTTCGAGTGACAAAAGAACTGTATGATCTTCATAGCAACAGAGAACAACTCAGGGGTGTAACAAGTAGTTGCGACTATCGCTTGACGATACCATTTGCCCCCCATCATTTTGGCTCAGGCAAAACGACCTTTGCCCGAACCTATTTGGAGTTGGTGCAAAGGTTTGGTGAAACTTCCCTGTCGACGTTTGCTTTGGACCCTTTGAGAAGAACCTTTTTGGAGAAGCTGAAAAGGGCTTCGTTGCTCTTTGTGGATTTGAGGAAGTTGAAGCCCACAGACCCGAAAGAACGCAACCTAAAGTGGGCAGTCTACTATTTATTGTACCAATCAGCTTGTAATCAGATGGGTCTACCGTTTATGAAGCCTGATGAAGCCTACAGACACATTCCTCCCTATCCAAGCTTTCTAATTCCGGAGCTACGGAAGACTTTGGGCATTCCTTCCGATCAATATCTTCTGATAGCTTTTGATGAAGTTGGTGTCCTAGACGAAAGTCTCGACGAATTTCATTTCAAGAGAACCCATGACGGTAGAGTTCGACCATACAACGACTTTATCGGTATCATTAGTCAATTGTGCAAAGAACCCGATTTGTTTTTTATAGTTGTTGGGAAAAGCAAGGGTTTAAGTATTAAGAATGATGTGGCTTTCGGGCTATCGAGAGTTATACTACATTTTATTTCTTTATCACCTTTGGACGCTTCCAGTATCGTTGAATTCCTTGAAAAGACTCTTCTTGAAACACCTACTCAAGTTCCAGTTTGTAATGTCTTATGTAGTTCTTCATTTTCAGTAAATGAATTGGCAGATTCGTTATTGGAATGTACAGGTGGAGTTCCTGGTTTGTTGACTCGTGCAGTGAATATGCTTTTGAATTATATAATAGCAAGAAATCAGCCTTTCATATCGAAAGAAGAATGTTTGACATGTATGAACGACGACGATTTCCTAAGAATTTGTGCTGAACCATTTGTGGAACGAATATTGAATTTGGACGAAGATAGAAAAAGTGTTTTTGATATACTTTTGATGATGGCACTTTATCGTATACCGTTTCAAGTAGATGACATATTGACCTCGGAGTCCTTTTTATATGATGCCGTAACTGAAATGGGACTATATCGGTATCCTATTGACCAGAATACTTTTCAAGTCCTGATTCCAAAAGTATTTGTTGGATCTTCAAGAGGGACCCTTCCATATCTTCTTTGGAAAAGATACTTCTTGGATCACTTGATGTCGAACCAGTAGATTGTTTCTTTTATTCAAAGTGTCGTGTATTTGAAGGAATTGTTGCTTTACGACTAGTTTTGATGTTGCCTTCAAAGAATCGAAATGAGTTGAGGGAATTGTTGTGTCAATTGTCTCCAATATGGAAACAAATGAAACTTCCAATCAGTACAATATCACCTATTCACTATATGAAGTCTGTTGTTAGTTCTAGAGAAACAAGAAATGAATCGAACAAGAGTCGAAGAACTTTTGCCAGTACTGAATGGAATAAGATTATTCGAGAGACACTTTATTTAGAGACTATTTACATTCCAGTGGACGCTACTTCTCATAGTCCTGATATTATATTCAAATTACAATCTCCTGTGGAACCCAAAGTTCTTACTGTTGGAGTTGCTTGTAAAGGACGCTGGAAGTCAGAAGGAATTGGCTGGTCAGATATTATAGATGAAGCCAAGAAATTTTTAGATCCTGTTTATGATCAAGTCTTATCCAGTGCAATGGATTATCATCATTGTATGCTTATTATCGTTAGTACAAAGTTATCATTGAATGTTTCTAATGAGTTGGGTAATCAGAGTCGTTGTTACTCCAGTGGAATGTTTATTGGAAATGATTCATTCAAAGTACCTGATAATTGTGAACTTGTTATTCTTTGTGAAAGAGATGTCCAAATGCTGATTGACAAAGAAATATTGAATGGACTTGAAAGAGCATTTTGTGTTTCTCATAATCCTACTTTTTGGGATTTTGGATTAGATTTACTTGATAGAATCCGTAACAGTTTCTTAAGTTGGCAATAGATTCTAACTCAGTCCTTCCTTTTGTTTTGAAGAGCAAGTAAACTTTTTTTTGTATGTTTGAAACTCGGTTACAACTTATTTGCTTTCACTCCGAGGATTATTGTCTTAATATGGTACTAACCACGAAAATCAAAATAAGCCTATTGTTGCAAAAGTCACTGTCACAGTTTGACAGGTCTTGTTTGCTTCTTGTTACTTCTCAGGAGAGTGTCTTAAAGTGTGACGATTGGGTTTTATACAAGGTCTTGTATTCGTCAAAGACTTTATTTATGGTTCGCCTCAAGTTGAAAGTTCCTTAGCTGGTCTATTTTCTAATAGCTCAGAGAAGTTGTTTTTATATACAATTGCACAGAAAACAATATCCACTCTTTATTAAAAAAATTGAAAAAGATAGTCTTTATCTAAAAGGCAAATCATGTTCTTATCAAGACTTGTTCAAAGCTTCAAAAGACTTTCGTCGCAATCAAGAATTTGAGCATTGGACTGTTGGAAGAAGATTGATTGACCATTGTTGTATTTTACTGTCGCATAGTTTACTTCATAGCTTGCGATATGTCTAGTGAGCTTGAACCAGAAACCGTATATGACATGGTTGTAGTACACCGAGAAAATGATGTTCGTGTAGTAACAAAGCAGTTATTTCAGCTATACACTCTCCGTAAACTTGGTAGCCCTTTCAAACCAGTCATACCCTTTGGTCCCCACCTCTTCGGAAGTGGAAAGACAAAATTCGTAAAAAATTACTTGGAACTGGTGAATAATATGGGTGAAAGTGCACTGATAGGTCTCGATTACGTTGGTGAGTCTGAGAAGGCCAACCGAAGAGGTTTCCTGGAGAAGCTGAAAAGGGCTTCATTGCTCTTTGTGGATTTGAGGGAGTTGAAGCCCACAGAACCGAAAGAACGCAACCTAAAGTGGGCAGTCTACTATTTGTTAGTAAAGGCTGCTTTTTTGCAATCAGGTCTTCCGCAACCAGACCCGGACGAATGTTTCAAGGAACTAAAACTTAGGAGTGATGCTTTGGTCCAGAAAATCCGTTCAATCTTAAACATTCCTTCCGATCAATATCTCCTTGTGGCATTTGACGAAGTTGGTGTGTTTGATACAAAGGGAACCTTTTTGAACTGAGAA
>NW_005178194.1:0-4130 GCF_000341285.1 Galdieria sulphuraria
TATTATGAGCCAAAAGTCTTGACTTTGATTCTCACCAAAAACATCAACGATATACAATAGTACTTGCAGAATCGTTATTTGTATCTCTGTAGATAATATTCTCTATATATAACTGTAACTCTCTTTACTGGTTTGGAAAGTGTAGACAACAACATTTATAGGAAGAACAAGATCAAGTTTATGATTCAACTCGATCTCGATACTATTATTCCATGAAGAAGGATATCACTCCTCATCATACTCGACGAATGGTTTTAGATTCAAACTAATCAATCTTATGTCAATCAACAACTTGACCGGAAAAAAGTTGCTTGTATTTATTTCATTGCAAAAATCATTGAGGTCTTAGTATGAACTGTTAGAAATGATTATAAAAGCAGAATTTACTATCTAATTTGCACATTTGACGACAACAATAACAGCAACTCTTACAAGAGATAGGACAACACTTCTCACTACAGCATTATTCTCGAAGAGTAATAGACATACTATCCCTTCTATAGTTCGTCATTTATTTAGAATTGTGATTGGTGTTTTACGACCACTCTTTTTCTGTATATTAAAAACTCAATACATTCCTCAATTGTGGAACGGATATATTTTTCTATCTAATCAACAAGACTAGAGATAATAGGTATATGAGCTAGTGTCCAGGAATCAGTTTAAATTCAACTGATTTTAAAAGATCATAGTTTCGGCTATGTTGAACCGAGTTTAAACTGTATTGAGAGGAGAAATAAGCGAGTGTGCAAAATAAACTGATTATCAGCTATCAAGAAAGAGAATAAGCCAATTGCTTTGCTTGAGAGAATCAGATCAATGTCGTTGAATTGAGAATAGTTTATGGTTTCTTTAAGCACCTTTCATTCTCTTGTTCACTACGCCTTATCTATAGAATCACACGAGTTGGTCATAAAGAGAGTACCTTTGGTATTTATCATATCAGTTATGCCTAGTTACAAGCTCAATTTGGAGTTGTCCAGAGAGGGACTTCAATCTATCTTGGCCACTTTTGTATTGAACTCGGTGTCAAATAGAATAACTTGACCTTGTTCATTTGAATTCATATTCTTGTTATGAATACTGTATTTGAAGAGTACCTATTATATGCTATTTGAATTTACTCTTAACTTTTTTTTTCACTGTTTATTATACAGCTCATCCTGTAACTTGGTTTCATAAAATCCTTGTATCTTTCAGACTATCAAGATTTATGGTTATGACTTATATAGTTTTGATAGAATTCACTTGACTCCAATCTGTTCATCAAAGATTGATTTGATAGTGGGACATGCATAATGTCGCAGTTAACTACAGAATCATAGGCCTATGAGACAATTCAACTGAATTGAAAGGAACTGTATGCTCGGCAACTTTAGAGATCATTCCTATTTTAAATAGAAGAACGCGAACATTCGGTTTTATGTTGTTTGAAAGATTTGAATCGACATAGCGATTTGAGAAAACTGAAGAAGAAGTACTTTGATCCTAACCTTTGATTGTTAGTACTTCAAGTCATGCTGAGACATATGGTTATGTCCGTTTACTTTTTTTGGTGAAAAAAGTTGTCTCTTATCTTTGTTATATTAAGCTATTACAAAATCAAGTTGATAACCTGGTACAGCTTTTACTAGTACAGGATGCCTTTCACAACAGACTCTTTGTTATCTTTATGGATGAAGAATTGAGTTTGGCTTCTGTTGATTCATTGATTGACTGCTTTGTGTCATACTAGCACATTTACTTATCAATTGACAAATAGTCGCACTTGAATTTGTAAAATTGACTGATTCCAGCGTCTGAGGATAGTAGTAGGACAACCCTATTTAAAAAGGTGCTTTAAGAATTCACTTTAGACAGATTGTTGATTTGCGAGTCAAAGACAAGTTGTACCAAAGAAAAAGATATATACAAGGTAAGTGATATAAATAGGAGTAGTTTCACTGTGCATTTTTAAGATAAATACGGACTGGATTGGATAGTGCTAACAGAATGAAATAGGTTGTTTGAAACACACTGGGTTGTCCGTCTATTATGAGTCTTTTAACTCATCAAGATCTTTTATCGTGACACTCGAAACCTCTCTGTCCCATAAGAAGAGTCGTTATACCCTAGACTTTGGTTCACATAGTATTCATATATGCTCAATAGTCTATTTAATACCGATTGCTTCACGA
Source organism: Galdieria sulphuraria (assembly GCF_000341285.1). Lineage (NCBI taxonomy): Eukaryota > Rhodophyta > Bangiophyceae > Galdieriales > Galdieriaceae > Galdieria > Galdieria sulphuraria. Next base: position 2,178 of record NW_005178194.1, read on the forward strand.
CTGTATGGAATTATTGGAAGAATTTACCCAAGTAGACTTGGCAGACGAAATACCAACGAGTACTAGTATTCTTTCATCTAAATACACAGAGGACAATCTAGTTGATAGATTGCTTGACAAGAATCATAACGAGAGAAAATCCCCAAATTCCCTCCTCATAGTTGCAAATCACTTTCAAATTCTAAACAGATCGTTGACCGAAAGTCGTTTGAATCCATTGTTTCTACAATTGACCCAATGTTGAATCATATTGGTATACTGTAAAATGAAGATTTTGTTGTTTCCATTGGGCGTGATACTGCATAGTATGTTGAGCACCAATATACACACTTTTTAGTGATTTTTTCTGCTAATGGGAAAGATGGGCAATTTGAAAAGAGTGGCCAATTGGGAATGGGCCCTCGCAATTTTGATTTGAAAATTGTCATTCTGGGTGTGGGGCGGAGAAAGAATGGGTAAATTGGAAATGGGAGAGAGAGTGGGGAAATTGCGATGGGGGAAAATGAGTGGGGAAATGGGTGTGAGGAAATTGGAGAAGAGGGGCCAACCCAAAGGCGATTGTGTTGATTTGAAAATTGCCATTGTGGTGGGCGGGGCTGGGGAAGAATGGGCCCATTTGGAGATGGGAGGGGAAATTGCGATGGGGAAAATGGATGGGGAAAGGGGCCAATTTGGGCCAACCACAAAGGTGATCGTGATTTGAAAATTGCCATTATGGCGGGCTGGGAAAGAATGGGAAATTGGAAATGGGAAAGATTGGGTAAATTAGAAATGGGGGCATTTGAAATTGAGGACAGTGTGCAAAGAGGACTGAGTGTGAATTGAAAATTTTGGGAGAGTCCGTATAGGAAGGGTGTTTGAAAAATTCCAATTCGAAAAGCAAAAAAGATTGAAATTTCAACTTCAGTTATATTTTATGAGATAGTAGTAGTAGAAAGTTTAATTACACGCTGTCACATAATGTTTCCATGCTTTCATAATACATTTTTACTCTAAAATAATCTTCTTATTAAATTTCTAAAGAAACTATAATAACAATTTAATATAATTGATTGAAACATTGAAAACATTATTAAAAAATTTAATCATTGACTTAATTTTCAACTGTTACAATTAAATGTTCAAAGTAAATATTATATAAACACATAAAACTCAACAAAACAAAAAAAGAATTAATTTTGAAGACTATATTTGTTAATTCTCCACTAAATTGACAAAAATAAATAATTTTTAGTTTAGTTTGACAATATTTACTAAAATTATACACAATAAAAATAATGATAATAAGTAAAATTTTAAAGCTGCCTTGACACGCTATACTACAGACGCGCCATAAACGCAAGGATTATTTTTGTTAAAAGTTAATAACAAAAAAAAGTGAAAACTAACCAATAAAAAAAGAGAACATAGTCGTCGAAAGTATAGAAAGAAAGATTTTTATTCAAAGAAATACACATATCTAAAGTGATTAAGTAAAATGGTGCAAAAAAATAATGAACGAACTTAAAAAAGACAATGAATTGCATTTGGTAAATTGCCATTTGATGAGAGAATATGTGTGGGTGAGTGAAATGGTCGATTGCGGGTAAAGGATGGTAGTGCAACTTTGAAAATTGTCTTGGAGTGTGGGGATGGGGGGAAAGAAGGGGCCAATTGGAAGTGGAAGAGGGTTGGGGGTCAATTGTGAATTGGAAATTGGCATGGGGGAAAATGAGTGGGGGGAAGGATTGGGCAAATTGCGAAGAGAGAGGGCAACTCGAAATGTGGATGGGCAATTGTGATTTGAAAAATGTGCATGGGGGAAAATGAGTGGGAGGGGAGGAAGGATTGGGGCCAAATTGGAGAGGGGTCAATTCGAAATGTGGATGGGCCATTGTGATTTGGAAAATGTGCATGGTGGAAAATCAGTGGGAGGAAGAATGGGCAAATTTGAGAGGGGTCAATTCGAAGAAC
>NW_005178193.1:0-4115 GCF_000341285.1 Galdieria sulphuraria
ATACTCAACCCTAGAGTTGGAAAGTATAGAGTTGGAAAGGCTACAACAAAAAACTGACCAAAGGTTTGAATTCTTTTGTCTATGTACAAATACATAAACTACTTACGACAAGGAGGATCGAGCCTCAAAAGTTACAAGGGTCTCGCTTTGTTCTCTTCATAAGCAACTTGTACAGAGTTTTGACTGGTATAACAACAGTAAAAGTGGTGACGCTTTTACTTCTCCTTGCACATATATTTCAAGATTCACCTTTCTTTTTTACTTTGCCAAGAAGAGATGAAAGATTCTTATTTTTCCATTATTTCTACATTTATATTCTTTTTTACTAATAGACGAAATTTATCGAGTATATTTAAAAGAACAAGACCTTTACCGGTTTGGATAACAATCACAATATAAATTTGAGATTTGACTCAACAAAGGAATCAGATAAATTGTTTTATCTTATTCTGCTGAATATTGTTTGCGAGTTGACGACATTTTTATTCGCTGTAGAGCAACTTGGATAAAACAGCGTTTCTCTTCTTTTTCAAGTTTGACTTGTCCCTAGTAGAAATGAACATTCCTTCTATTGATAGACCCGTTTTTTATACGAAACGTTGAGTTGTCTTTGATTCTCGTCACTAATATCCAAAAGGAAGCCTCTACTAGTGTACCTATCAGGTTATATTTCGCAAGAGTCTTCTTCCAAGTGCCTAACGCAAGGAACTTTTGTATAGTGACTCACTTATTCAATGAGCTGATGGTTGAGAATGGAAGAAAAATAGGACTCAACTGGACAAATCGTTCTTTGAATTTACAGAGCTTTTAAAAGTTTTACCTTTTTTTATATTGAAAGAGATAATAGACCTCTTGGAGTTATCTCGCTCCTAAAGTAGCTTTGTACTTTTTATAGTTTGCTTTCTTGTATATCTTTAAAAGTTGTGGTTTTTACAAAGTTTATCGTACAAGAGGATGCAGCAAAACATTTTAAACTAAACGGTCATGTTTACCTTCAAAAGCACCTCAAATGTATAGTCGACTATTGAGGAGAAGGAATTCAACTATGATTCAAATGCTATGCAATGACAAGATACGAGAAGAGAATCGATAGAATAGACTCAATTCGATTGAATTGAATTTCTTGAAAAATATCTTTTCTCCTCTTAACAGAAGTCACAGTATCAAATGCCACTATTTTCAGAGGAGAAAGAAACAGGAGTTATTGACTCTTACAGAAATTGAGTATTGATGATACACTTGTGTGAGTCAATGTTGTTTCTGAGATTTGATAAAATCACGAATATTTTGGATCCTTCTTTGCACATTTGTTTTGGTTTGTCTTTTGCTATCATCAACTTTTGTAGCTTTTGTGATAAACTGCTACTTGTCATGATATCGTGAGAAAGGAATTTGATGATTGCTGAGAATAAAAGAATGTTATGCTTGCGGGTTTCTGCATTTCTACTAAATAATATACTTCAACTGGAGCTTTTGAATAGACTACAGAAGAGAATGACTTGGTTCATAATCTAGTTCCGTGTTTCGAAATGAAGCAAAGGTGACGTAAAAACTATTCCATAAAATACAGAAAATCTAGAGAGAGACGTCTACGGAACAAATTCTTCATGAACAATCTATATCACTCGGAACTCTCATGACTACTCTCGAAAATTCTGAAAGAAACGTTCTTATCTATGTGAGAATGGGCCATGTTTAATAGCTTTATACTCTCAAAGAGCATAAAAAACTTGTGAAATAAACATTGGCTTCCTTCCAATCCTTCTTGTACCCTATGAGAGTTGCCATTATATTAGCATACGAGAATAAGAATATCGATAGTTGAAAAAGCCATATTGATCGTTCTTCCATAGTTCAAGTCATCTCAGTCCAAGCCATAAAGGGTATGACATAGTCATCAGTTGATAAAGAGAAGAAGTTGGATTGGTATCCTTTACTGTTTTCCTTGTTGTTGTTGTGACCGACAAACAGTCAATCGTTCATTTATTTATATTTGTACTCCGAAATAAACAGAAGATTGTTTAATTTCACTTTGGCGATGGCGAGTTTGGATGAAAAGTGGAAAGCTGTGGACAACTTTGAGTCTGTTGTGGTAGATCGTGAAAGAGATGTTGTTCGAGTGACAAAAGAACTGTATGATCTTCATAGTAACAGAGAACAACTCAGGGGTGTAACAAGTAGTTGCGACTATCGCTTGACCATACCATTCGCTCCGCACATGTTCGGTTCTGGCAAGACTACGTTTTGTCATAACTATTTGGAGTTGGTGCGAAGGTTTGGCGATACTTTTCTGTCGAAATTTGCTTCGGACCCTTCGAGGAGAGCCTTTTTGGAGAAATTAAGAAGGGCTTCAATGTTGTACGTCAATTTAAGAGAGTTGGAGCCAACTCGACCCATCGAGGAAAATCGCAGCCTTGAGTGGGCAGTCTACTATTTGTTGTACCGATCAGCTTGTAATCAGATGGGTCTACCGTTTATGAAGCCTGATGAAGCCTACAGACACATTCCTCCCTATCCAAGCTTTCTAATTCCGGAGCTACGGAAGACTTTGGGCATTCCTTCCGATCAATATCTTTTGGTGGCATTTGACGAAGTTGGTGTGTTTGATACAAAGGCAACTTTGTTTGAACTGGAGAAGAATGACAAAGGTGTGGTTCGACCTTACAATGACTTTTTCGGTATCATTAGTCAATTGTGCAAAGAACCCGACTTGTTTTTTATAGTTGTTGGGAAAAGCAAGGGTTTAAGTATTAAGAATGATGTGGCTTTTGGGCTATCGAGAGTTATACTACATTTTATCCCTTTATCACCTTTGGACGCTTCCAGTATCGTTGAATTCCTTGAAAGAAGTCTTCTAAAGACACCTACTCAAGTTCCGGTTTGTAATGTCTTATGTAGTTCTTCATTTTCAGTAAATGAATTGGCAGACTCATTATTGGAATGTACAGGTGGAGTTCCTGGTTTGTTGACTCGTGCAGTAAATATGCTTTTGAATTATATAATACCAAGAAATCAGCCTTTCATATCGAAAGAAGAATGTTTGACTTGTATGAATGACTACGATTTCCGAAGAATTTGTGCTGAACCATTTGTGGAACGAATATTGAATTTGGACGAAGATAGAAGAAGTGTTTTTGATTTACTTTTGATGATGGCTCTTTATCGTATACCGTCTAAAGTAGATGATAGATTGACCTCGGAGTCCTTTTTATATGATGCAGTCACTGAAATGGGATTATATCGATATCCTATTGACGAAAATACTTTTCAAGTCCTAATTCCGAAAGTATTTGTTGTAATCTTCAAGAACGACCCTTCCATATCTTCTTTGGAAAAGATACTTCTTGGATCACTCGATGTCGAACCAGTAGATTGTTTCTTCTATTCAAAGTGTCGTGTATTTGAAGGAATTGTTGCTTTACGACTAGTTTTGATGTTGTCTTCAAAGAATCGAAATGAGTTGAGGGAATTGTTGTGTCAGATGTCTCCGATATGGAAACAAATGAAACTTCCAATCAGTACAATATCACCTATTCACTATATCAAGTCTGTTGTTAGTTCTAGAGAAACAAGAAATGAATCGAACAAGAGTCGAAGAACTTTTGCCAGTACTGAATGGAATAAGATTATTCGAGAGACACTTTATTTAGAGACTGTTTACATTCCAGTGGACGCTACTTCTCATAGTCCTGATATTATATTCAAATTACAATCTCCTGTGGAACCCAAAGTTCTTACTGTTGGAGTTGCTTGTAAAGGACGCTGGAAGTCGGAAGGAATTGGCTGGTCAGATATTATAGATGAAGCCAAGAAATTTTTAGATCCTGTTTATGATCAAGTCTTATCCAGTGCAATGGATTATCATCATTGTATGCTTATTATCGTTAGTACAAAGTTATCATTGAATGTTTCTAATGAGTTGGGTAATCAGAGTCGTTGTTACTCCAGTGGAATGTTTATTGGAAATGATTCTTTCAAAGTACCTGATAATTGTGAACTTGTTATTCTTTGTGAAAGAGATGTCCAAATGCTGATTGACGACGAAATTTTGAATGGACTTGAAAGAGCATTTGGTGTTTCTCATAATCCTACTTTTTGGGATTTGGATAGAACGA
>NW_005178192.1:0-4089 GCF_000341285.1 Galdieria sulphuraria
TCAGTTGAAAAAAGTCCATATCAAATATACAATACCTCAAAATGACTACTGTTCGACAATCAAACCCTTTCCAAATTTTGTAAGGTTTCCTTGTTCTTTTATGGAAACAAAAAACCATTTTACCTTTTATATTCTAAAGTTTAAACTATTTCGCAGTTGTACGAGACTGAAATTTACAATAGACACAAAGTTATGAAACAGTATCAGAAGATCTCCTAGGACATGAAAAAGTATACGTTGACTTTGTCAAAGTTCATAAAATGGTTTTCTCTGTTAAGGCATACAAATAAGTACCTTCAAGTAGGTATTTGAAACATATTTTAACAGGAAACAATTGAACTTAAAATTGAATTTTCCAGACAAAACAGAGGTATCATTTATCGAAGGAAAATTTGCAAAAAAAAATGACACCTAGTGTTTCTCTGTTCATAAAGGAGTAGAACCATACATAAAATGGTGCGAAAATGGAAAAATAACACTTGAGCTTGTTTTGAAAAACTCCATACAATAAAACTAATCGTTCAATAAATGAAAGTTTTATCTATCACAATCTCATGGATCATTTCAACCGTCTCTCTCGATATCTTGTTGCACTTGAAATAGCTTCCTTGAAGAAAAGTCTTGTAAAAAGTGGAAAAAAGAGTGCGACACCAACTTTGACTCGAATGACGTTGTTCATATTTTTTTTTCCTTTTCCATTTTCTCATAAATATATAGTTTTTTGAGTTCTTTTTCACTCGCTTATTTTTGCACAGAGCTTTCTCGTCTTTTAAAACTTAAAACGCTTCATCTCCTTATAAGAGTCAACTCATATTCCCAAGTTTCATTTCTTCCATAGTCTTGAGCCTATAATCCAACACTATCGTTTCTCTATAGCCTTTTTCCTATCCATTTCATATTCGAGCAACAAAATTGAGCTTTGTAAATACAACATACGCTGGAGCAGGCTTGTATATTCTTCTCTGAACGAAGCAAACACAGACGCTCTTTTCTAGTTGCTTTTTTTGAACTTTTCAAAAAGTTTCTTCCTCTGGTGGTGAGATCCCTTCCACGGGTGATGTCTTTCAGCAATCCAACGTCTATTGTTGTGCATATTACGTTAAACCAGATAGTAGTAAACCATAAATAAACCAAGGATATGCAGCATCTTTTTCCATTTATTGTTTGACAGAAACTCTTGGAGATACTTTTCAAGAATTTCAATGTTATTCTCGCTTGTGTTTTCAAGTCTATGATGTCAGTAACTGTAAATCGATTGAAAGAAATGTTGAACAATTCCTTGATATTTTTCTGGGTCTCACATGTGATGTATTTACTTTATCTTCTTCGATTGACTCCAACATACATATTCGTTTAACGTGTATACCTCTTCATAAAACTCAAAAAGCATTGCTACGGCATGAAGAGGATCTTTTTTGTAACCATTCCTTGACTTTTAAAAGGCAAAGTAGTATCTAATAGAACCTACATTCCAAGACTTGTGCTCTCAAACAAGATGCAACAGAGTCGTTCTAAAACTAGTCGATAGGTTCTTGGACAGATTGTTCAAAGCACGTCGAGACGCATTCATAAAAGTGTGAAGACTCATATGGTCGAAATAAATAAATGTGACGATACAGAATAAACAGATGGGCTTGGAGAAAGGGTCGTCGAGGAGGAGTCTTGTCATTTGAAAGAGTCGGTTTCTTGGTGATCCATCAATGTTTCTTGTACAACGTCCAACCTGGTTTGCGTCTCTTCTTGAAAAGCTGGGACAATAGCCAAAACATTAGGTTAGGTATTATACAATGAGTAAGTCTCCTTGATTACTGCTAGACCTTTGAGGACAATCTCTCCATTGTTATCGGTAATAAATGTACAAGTTGTTTTTGGCTTTACGCGGCATCTTTTTGCAACGTCTTGAATGTTGCTCTCTGTGTTTTCAAGAGACTGAGTGAATCACAAAATATTTTTACAAAACAACTTGAGGTGTTTATCCATTTCTGTGGAGTGTTGATATTACCTTCAGAACCAGAAAAGGAAACCAAAAAAGGATTTCATCTATTCACCAAAAATAGGGACAGAAAGATTGATTGGTTTTACAATGAAACAATCAGTTCCCAAAAAAGGATAAAAAAAGCTGCAAGACTATGTTCAACCAGCTGTATTGCTTTCAACAGACTCGACACAACCAATTGGTAACGAGTCTCTGATATGGATGACAACACTCTCTCAAACTATAGGAGAGAATGGGTAAGCAATGTCATCAAGGTTTTGGGTAAACATGGGAAAATACTGTTTCCAACTTGATGATGGGTAAGAATCAACAAGGCAGGGAATTCTACATTAATAGCAATCTAATGAGAAACCAATGCCAAGTTTTGTTGTCTCATCAAAAAAGCGACCAACAAAGATTGACAAATTTGCAGAGAATTTGGTATTTAAAGACGTGATTGAAGCTTCTATTGTATTTGATTGTAAAGAATTTTTCATGACATAGTTGCAAAGGAGAAAAGACTTCATAAAGCGAATTCACTTTTTTCATTACAAGTGATTTCTTTGATCTGGTAATTGAGAATAGTCAACCAACATCATGAATTGATATTTGAGTTTAGAAAAGGAGATATCAAGGAGTTTAGGAATATGTAAAGGTGATTTCGTGGAGACTTGTTCAAAGAAGTGTTAAAAATCTCACAAATGTAGGGGTACAATACGCTTATTGTATGGATAATTTGAGGGAATAGTAGGGGAATAATGTCCCAATGTAGGGGCAGTGTTTGGAGAGTGAAACATACTTTTATAAGTATCACCTTAAGAGAATCTAGTAAAACCAAACCTATCTCCAAGGCTGTAGTTGCTGCACTTTTTCGTACAGACTTTAACAAGCCCTTATCGTTGACTAGAACACAGTTCTTGGCTATGGATAAAACTGTACTCCAATCCTTCAAGTATGGTTATGCTTCAACAGGTAAAGAAAAAGTTTTCAAGGGTTCTTTTCTTGTGTTTCTTGGGTGTCTTTGTCTCAAGGTTTCGTAAAGACTTGATCTTCGAAAAGGACAACTTTTCTTTGACTTTTACTACTTGTAGCTTTGTTCAATGTCTTGGTAAACCAAACGATGATATCATTCAACTGGCTACTCAACTCAATATTACTTGTGTTTTTCCAAACTCGTTACTCTCAAGGGTACTTGTCCATTTTTAAGGAGTCATTTCAAACAATATTGAGGTGGAACCTAAACATGTTACAGACTGTCATTTTGCTGAATTGAAACGTATTTTTTTGTTACGGTTCTTCAAAACAAGTATTTTTGAAGAAAAGGAAAAAAATAACCATTCTTTGACATTCTTCTCTTCTTTTGCATAGAATGTGTCTTTAAAGCATTGGCTCTTAATGTTTCGTTATCAGTGTGGAAATCAAAGTTAACTTTCTTGGAATGATCTTTTACTGTTTCAAATGGCTTTATTGATTTTTACACACACTGTCCTCAATTTCAAATGCCCCATTTCCAATTTACCCATTCTTCCCCGCATCCATATTCATAATGGCAATTTCCAAATCAACACAATCGCCTTTGGGTTGGCCCCTCTTCAATTTCCTCACACCCTTTCCCCACCCATTTTCCCCCATCGCAATTTCCACACTTTCTCCCATTTCCAATTTACCCATTCTTCCCCAGCCCACAATGGCAATTTTCAAATCAAAATTGCGCGGGCCCATTCCAAACCGGCCACTCTTTTCAAATTGCCCACATTTCCCATTAGCAGAAAAAATCTGTAAAAAGTGTGTATATTGATGCTTAACATATTATGCAGAATCAGACCCAATGGAAACAACGAAATCTTCATTTTAGAGTATACCAATATGATTCAACACTAGGTCAATTCTGGAAACAACAGACTCAAACGAGTTTCGGTCAACGATCTGTTTAGTATCAAAAGTTATTTACAACTATGAGGAGAATTTGGGGATTTTCTCTCGTTATGACTCTTGTCAAGCAAACTATCAACTAGATTGTCCTCTGTGTATTTAGATGAAAGAATACTAGTACTCGTTGGTATTTCGTCCGCCAAGTCTACTTGGGTAAATTCTTCCAATAAATCCATGCAATC
>NW_005178191.1:0-4069 GCF_000341285.1 Galdieria sulphuraria
GGTTATCCAATAGAGTTTCTGTTAGATAGTGTTTGTATAAGATGGATTCTTTAAGGTAGAATTGATACTTTATTGAATACTAGTTGTCAAGTTGAGAAAGACTTTGTACCTTTGCACTTGAAATCTCGCTGTTGTATGTACAGAGTCTTTATATCCGAAGCAGTGTTTTATGTGGTCTTTAGGCTCCCTGTATGCTTGATTCAGCGTCGAATTGTCCAAGATTATCTCGATTTGCCTAAAGTATTCTAGTCCTTACTCTAAAAGGATGATTTACAGACTATTATTTGGATTACTTAAAATCAAGTCGAAGATCAATTCATGTGAGAATCACCGGGTGAGAATCCGAATTGCAGCAAAGCATCAATTTTCCCTTGATATTTGTATGCTGTGTGCACTACTGGGAAGGTGGTCGACCATAGTTCAATTTTGGTACATTTGTGGATTGACTTTCGTATTGAATGACAATGTGTTTCTGGAATATTGAGAACATGTTACTATTGATGAGCATAGATCAATCAGCTTCTACTATTCTTGTATCTGTACGGAATTCAATTGAACTTTGTTTGAATCCATTGATTCCTATGAGTATTGGTGTAGCGCATTCTCGTTTTACTGCCTTGGCACCAAGTTCAACTTGCGTCATAGAATCATTAATTTTTGATAAAGTTATTGTGCTAAAAGTCCATTGTTTGTTTCTATTGACTGGTCGGAGAGTAGTCATCATCTTGTTATCTTATCTTTTCAAGAAAGTTGCAATTACTGAACACTAAAAACTGAACTTTAATTGAACTAAAGTATGACAGCAATAAACTATACTATTCATAGAGCACAGAATCACCTGATTTAGAACAAAATTCAACTAGATTGCAGACGATTGGTCACAAACGAGCCGCAAAAAGAAGCAACGTAACCTTGCTGATACAAGCTATTGAATCTCTTGTCATGTTGAAATGTTTTTTGTGCAAGATGAAGAAAATGATTCCTTTCACTTCAACTTTTATGCAACTCGCTGAACAAAAGAATACAACAATTTGCTTTGGAAAAAAATGTATGATGAAAGATATAAGGTGAAAAAAGAAAGAAATGGCTTTCTAGTTCAATAGACTACAGAAATAGTATTATGAGCCAAAAGTCTTGACTTTGATTCTCACCAGAAACATCAACGATATACAATCTTACTTGCAGAATCGTTATTTGTATCTCTGTAGATATTATGCTTTATATAGCTGTAACTTTCTTTACTAGTTTGGAAAGTTTATACAACAACATTTATAGGAAGAACAATATCAAGTTTATGATTCAACTTGATCTCGATACTATTATTCCATGAAGAAGGATATCACTCCTCATCATACTCGACGAATGGTTTTAGATTCAAACTAATCAATCTTATGTCAATCAACAACTTGACCGGAAAAAAGTTGCTTGAATTTATTTCATTGCAAAAATCATTGAGGTCTTGGTATGAACTGTTAGAAATGATTATAAAAGCAGAATTTACTGTTTGATTTGCACATTTGACGACAACAATAACAGCAACTCTTAGAAGAGATAGGACAACACTTCTCACTACATCATTATTCTCGAAGAGTCATAAACATAGTATTTCATCTATAGTTCGTCATTTATTTAGAATTATGGTTGGTGTTTTACGACCACTCTCTTCCCTATATTGTAAATTCAATACATCCCTCAATTGTGGAACTGATATATTTTTCTATCTAATCGACAAGACTAGAGACAAAAGGGGTATGAGCTAGTGTCCAGGAATCAGTTTGAATTCAACTGATTTCAAGATCATAGTTTTGGCTATGTTGAACCGAGTTTAAACTGTATTGAGTGGAGAAATAAGGGATTGTGCTAAATAGACTGATAATCAACCATCAAAAAAGTGAGCAGTTCAAGTGCTTTGCTTGAGAGAGTCAGATCAATGTCGTTGAATTGAGAATAGTTTATGGTTTCTTTAAGCACCTTTCATTCTCTTGTTCACTACGCCTTATCTATAGAATCACACGAGTTGGTCATAAAGAGAGTACCTTTGGTATTTATCATATCAGTTATGCCTAGTTACAAGCTCAATTTGGAGTTGTCCAGAGAGGGACTTCAATCTATCTTGGCCACTTTTGTATTGAACTCGGTGTCAAATAGAATGACTTGACCTTGTTCATTTGAATTCATATTCTTGTTATGAATACTGTATTTGAAGAGTACCTATTATATGCTATTTGAATTTACTCTTAACCTTTTTTTTTTTACTGTTTATCATATAGCTCATCCTGTAACTTAGTTTCATAGAAGCCTTGTTATCGGCGAAACTATCAAGTTTTATGGCTATGAGTTGTACAGTTTTGATAGAACCCAGTTGTCACCAATCTGTTCCATCAAGGATCGATTTGATAGTGGGACATATATAATGTCGCAGTTAACTACAAAATCATATTCATACGAGGCAATTCAACTCAACTGAAAGGAACTGTATGCTCAGCAACTTTAGAGATCATTCCCATTTTAAGTAGAAGAACGCAAACATTGCAAACATTCGGTTTTATGTTGTTTGAAAGATTTGAATCCACATAATAACTTGAGAAGATTGACGAAGAAGTACTTTGATCCTAACCTTTGATTGTTAGTACTTCAAGTCATGCTGAGACATATGGTTATGTCCGTTTACTTTTTTTGGTGAAAAAAGTTGTCTCTTATCTTTGTTATATTAAGCTATTACAAAATCAAGTTGATAACCTGGTACAGCTTTTACTAGGACAAGATGCCTTTCACAACAGACTCTTTGTTATCTTTATGGATGAAGAATTAAGTTTGGTTTGTGTTGATTCATTGATTGACTGCTTTGTGTCATACTAGCACATTTACCTATCAATTGACAAATAGTCGCACTTGAATTTGTAAAATTGACTGATTCCAGCATCTGATGAATAGTAGCAGGACAACCCTATTGAAAAAGGTGCTTTAAGAATTCACTTTAGACAGAATGTTGATTTGCGAGTCAAAGACAAGTTGTAACCATAGAAAAAGATTTATACAAGGTAAGTGATATAAATAGGAGTAGTTTCATTGTTCATTCTCAAGTTGAATACGAACTGGATTGGATAGTGCTAATAGAATGAAATGGGTTGTTTGAACCACACTGGGTTGTCCGTCTATTGTGAGAGTCTTTTAGGCTCATCAAGATCTTTTATCGTGTCACTATAAAACTCTCTGTCCCATAAGAAGAGTCGTTATACCCTAGACTTTGGTTCATAAAGTATTTATATATTCTCGATAGTCTATTTAATACAGATTGCTTCACGATTGTATGGATTTATTGGAAGAATTTACCCAAGTAGAGTTGGCAGACGAAATACCAACGAGTTCTAGTATTCTTTCATCTAAATACACAGAGGACAATCTAGTTGATAGTTTGCTTGACAAGAATCACAATGGGAGAAAATCCCCAAATTCTCTCCTCATAGTTGTAAATTACTTTCAATTCTAAACAGATCGTTGACCTTAACTCGTTTGAGTCCATTGTTTCCAGAATTGACCCAATGTTGAATCATATTGGTATACTGTAAAATGGAGATTTTGCTGTTTCCATTGGGTTTGATTCTGCATAATATGCTGAGCACCAATATACACATTTTTTACTGATTTTTCTGCTAATGGGAAAGGTGGGCAATTTGAAAAGAGTGGCCGATTTGGAATGGGCCCGCGCAATTTTGATTTAAAAATTGCCATTATGGGTGTGGTGGGAAAGAATGGGTAAATTGGAAATGGGAGAGAGTGGGGAAATTGCGATGGGTGGAAAATGAGTGGGGAAAGAGTGCGAGGAAATTGGAGAAGAGGGGCCAACCCAAAGGCGATTGTGTTGATTTGGAAATTGCCATTATGAATATGGATGCGGGGAAGAATGGGTAAATTGGAACTGGGGCATTTGAAATTGAGGACAGTGTGTGTAAAAATCAGTAAAGCCATTTGAAACAGTAAAAGATCATTCCAAGAAAGTTAACTTTGATTTCCACAGTGATAACGAAACATTAAGAGCCAATGCTTTAAAGACACATTCTATCAAAAG
>NW_005178190.1:0-4053 GCF_000341285.1 Galdieria sulphuraria
GTCTGACGCGAGTTCCCGAAAGCCACTGCTTCCAGTTCCGCCTTTGATTTTGAAAAAGCGCTTAATAGCGATGTCCTTGTCTTTTTCAACCGAAGCATAAGTACCGCTTCCGAGCTGTCGAGTCATTATGTTTTTCATTTAACGAGATTTCCGCTTTACTTGTTCGTCCACATCATCCCACTTATTCCTATTTTCTTTCGTTCAATAAGGCTTCTATTTTCGCCCACTTGGCGTTTTGTTTTGTGTTATAGTCCTGCCTTTTTCCTAGAAGGCAGTCTCGGATTTCAGCAAGTTCATCGTGTCGCTCAAGAAGTTTCCATATGAGAAACCTACTAGAGGGCAGATCCTTTGGGTTCACTGAAGAAAGGAGTTCCAAATCTCTATGAATCTCTAGCTCTCCCTTTTCTGTTAGCTGGGGTGGAACGACTCCGTAAGCTTTAGAAGCTACGTACAGCTTATGATCCTGACTTAGTTTGAATTTTTTCAAAACTTTGGATGCATTATTTATACGTTCTGCCCAATTTCCAGCTGGCAGTTGAGAAATCTCCTGTAAAATTTGGTCTTCATTTGTGAAAGAATAACTCTCTTCTCCTTGAACCATCAGCAACATCGTCTTGAGAGATTTTCTTTTTTCTTTGAAAAATTTTCGAGAGTTGACTTCTCTTCGATTAAGTGGTTGGAAAATAGATGATTCCCATTGTTGATTGAAGGGTCCTTTCAAAATGATCTCTAAACGAACGCAGTCCTTCATTCGGTCAACAAAGCTATAAGCGCTGCTCATTTTTGTAGGAGTTTGAACAGTGGTAGACTTGAGCAATTCAAGGCAGCGATGGTTTTTTTCGAGTTTTCTTTCGAGGTTTTTCCGTTCCCACACTGTCGCGGCGTTTGACTGAAGTGACTTGGAATTTTGAAGCGCTTGTTCCGAATGGAAATTCATACTTTCGGCTAGAGCTTGAAGAAGAGTTTCTTTGGTCACTTCTTCGGCAAGGCACTTCATTTTTTATGCTAAAATACTCTGCAGATAAGAAAGGAATGGAAACTCCTCTTGCTAAGGAAATTTCGCCTCAGAAAAAGAAAGAAATCGTAGATAAGATAAAACTTATAAAGAAGCTCATAAAGGAAGTTGAAACTTCAGAAAAACAACGCACAAAGACCTAGAAAATGGGAAAGCTCAATCTGCAAAGTGAAATTGAATCCTTCTTTGCTAATCGAGCCAAGAATATTTTCAACGTCGTTTTCCTGGCCATCAAGTTAGTTTCTACGTACTTCGACTCCAACGAAAGAAACAAACGGAAGACTCAAATTATGCTTATTAGAGAAATAAAGGATCGAGTAATTGACTTAGTTCCAAGCAGTGCCCGCGAAGATTTAAGCAAGGCACTTGATGTAGGAGAAGACACTTTAAACGACTTGATTCAAATCGCAGAAACAACAATCCCTCAAGTCAATAAATGCTTAAAAATGTGCTGGTGAGGAAATTGGAATTGGGAAATTGGTGGCTTGGCTGAGTGATGTGGGGAACAGTAGAAGAATGTCCAGTCTGTTTGGAATGGACGAGCTCCTTGGAGAAATGCGACTACTGCGGATTTGCTTCTTGCGTAGTCTGCTTGCGAAAATTTAGCAAACCCATTTGTATGAAGTGCAAAAAACCTGTGAACCGTGCAACGTGGGTTTCTCTTTTGGGCAAATCTCATAAGAGCTTCGACATTTTTTTTGCAGATGATTTTCTGCGACAGGAAAGGCTCAGCTGGACATGGTATTATAACAGGTACATGGAGGAACGTAGGCAGGCATTGGAAGATGAATTTATTCGACCTTCTTTAGTCGCTTCGGCATTCAATAAGAAACGTCATATCCCTCCTTTCCACTTTTTTTGTCCTTGTTCATCAGTTGTAGGCAAGTCAGGAGCTTGTACTGGCTGTCGCAAGCTTTACTGTATTTTGTGTCAAGATGAATGGAATCCCAGCCATGTATGCAAGAAAGAATCGCTTGAATCCGTCAAAATTCTAAAGAGCACTTGTACTCCTTGTCCGGGATGTGGAGTTTGGATCTCCAAGGATGAGGGATGCGAAAGAATATGGTGTAGATTCTGCGGTGTTGTCTTCTATTTTAACACAGGAAAGCCAGCTATGTCTTTTCCTTTTTGGAACAGTTATGTGCAGCCTAGGCTTCTTTCTGAAGAGAAGAAGCAACCTCCACCTGAAATTGTTGAATTCATGCGCCGTCAGTTACTTCCCAGTGTAGCTGATTCCATTTTTCATTTTAGGTGCAAGCTTTCTGACTTTCATGTAGATAATTTTGTCAAAAAAAACCTGCATTTGAATCTCAAAGAAAAAAGAATGAAATATGCATTTCTATTTATGGAGAAAAAAATAGAAAGTGCAGAATGGGCAGAACTAGTTTCCAGAGTTTTCATGGAAGAACATTATTGTTCATCGTTGTCCGGGATCATTTCATCAGCAATTTCCAAATTAGATGATGTTCTCAAGTCTCTTGCAAAAAACAAGAACGGGATAGTGGCTCTACGTGGTTTTTATGAGACTAAATTATCTATCACTTCGCAAGTGATGGAACTAAGGGAATTTTGTAACATTACAGATGAGTTTCTGCCTTTGGATAGCGTTCTCCATCCAAGTGAATAATAAAAATACGTGTTTTTTTTGTGTATTCATAGCAAAGTCAATTGG
The DNA here is from genome assembly GCF_000341285.1 of Galdieria sulphuraria. NCBI lineage: Eukaryota > Rhodophyta > Bangiophyceae > Galdieriales > Galdieriaceae > Galdieria > Galdieria sulphuraria. The sequence goes on from NW_005178190.1 coordinate 2,688, forward strand.
GACAATCCACTTATCACTCTCACGAAATAGGCTTTTGTATCGCATTGATTGGAAGAATACGCAGCTATAGCTGTGGTGGCTGTTAAGTTAGAGGCTAAATTAGTTGGAAGAGAGAGCTTTGAAAAAGTGGGATTCAAGGAACTTTGTGAAGCGCCGTTGAGAAAAGAGTCGCTTGTGATAGAAGCTCCTTGTAAGGTTTTTTCCGAAACGTAAAATTGCGAAAAGGAATACACTTCACTTCCTGTTCCTATTTTAGGTGCATTATCCGTAGTTGAACCTATAACCGACCCATTCTGATAGAAAGTAAAGGAACCTGAAGTGATAAGCAGAGACACTCCCTCTGTAGCGGCGCCGTTGGAGTAGCTTACTGTCGACGAAGAGGAAGTAAGAAGTGAAATAACAAGTCCATTCGGATATTTGTCTGAAGACTGGTTGAGTCTCCAAGAAACTTGAATGACAATGGGTAAGGTGAAAGACTTAGAATTGAAAGTTGCGTAGGATATCGTAGGAGGCACAGAGCAATAGAACCCTAGAGAATTCACGTAGTTGCAAGGTCCATCGATGACACCATAGACTCCCGTGATCAAATTGTTCCCGCAAGTTTGGTACCCACTGGAGTTTTCGTAAAGACTTATGGAAACCAAACAAGTCTCGCAGTTGCACCTGTCGTAACCGTTGGAAACTGCTCCAGACTTCCAACCTGTTTTTGTCTCATAATAGTCAATAGTGGAGTATTGCCCTACGTGGTCATTTAAAACAGTCCCATCCGAACAACTGAAAGGACCGATATTGTACAAAGTATCGAAATTTTGGACAGCTGAGTACCCAAACTTAGTTAAGAAAGAACCTTCCGGACAAGAGTATGAAAACGGAATGGGGTGACCTGTGCTATAGTAATTAGGAGCTGAGCTGCTTGAAACTGTCTCGCTAGAAACTGCTCCAATTGTAGGAAACTTCAATGAATTCCCAACTTCCCAAGAAGGGGTATTCGAAGAACTAGGAGTAAACGTGGGAGTTGACTTTGATTGGAATGTGACGTAGTCATAAAACACAGAACTGCCGTTGTCTACTCCTGCTGTGCTCACCAGGGCACTGCTTATTCCCGTTGTGGTGTCATTGAACAAATTGGAGCTTTTACTGTAAACTTGATAATCTACGGTAACGGATTCGTCCACTCGAACTTCAGTGGAATAACAACAAAGTAGTGTCCTATTGTTGAACTAACATTGGCCACAAAACTATTGGTAGAAAACTGTACATTGGAAAATTCACTATTTGCCTCGCTAATGTCAATTTCAAGAAACTGAAGGAAGCCCGGGTGAATGACATTCGTCCCGTTGTTCTGGAAAGTGACGCTTTTCGTAGT